>NW_022900940.1:24153028-24262859 GCF_012274545.1 Fukomys damarensis | reverse complement strand
AAATTTATAAGGCATCATAAGATAAATAAATGAGTCTGATGCTGGAAAAATAAAAGGGTGGTGGAGGGAAGGAAAAAAATAAGAATTGAAATATGTTGCATACACGACACGTACCAATTCCTTTCAGTGAATGTAATCACACTGTACTGCAAACATGTACGAATAAAGTAAAAAAAAAAAGTAAAATTAGTATTGATGAGCATAAATATGTGCAAAATTCTTCTAGTATTTTTAGGAATGGGTGAAGAAAATAAACAATCTGTCCTCAAGATATTCAATCTAATTGTGCAAAAAAATGTCATATGATTAGGATGATTTAATTAAAAATATTCATGTAAAACTGTTAAATGTTTAGCAATTGCATCACATTGAGAATGAGAGACATCTTTGAAAAGTTAAGAGCAGGGAAGAATGAAGTTATAAACATATCTTTAAAAATGAATGGTGATTTGGGGGCTAAAAAGAAAAAAATGATATTTTTAGAAAAAAATAATACTCAAAAGTTCAGGAATAGATCTCAGGTTACTTCAGGAAACAGAGAAGCAAATAATTTTTAGTAAATAAAATGTTTATATCATGGAATAAGGAGAAACTTGGTCAGAAAGGTAAACTTTGTTCTGTTGAATTACAACTTTTATTTATTCAAATCCAGCAGACTTCCTTGCACATTTCTTATTAGCTTGATAATTTTAACACTACTATCGAGAATTTAGATTTATTTTGAAAAATGTAAAACAGAACGGGTAAATTATGTCACTAGTGCACGTGAAGAAGTCATAATTTCTAGCAGAGTAATGGATACATCAATCATAAATGGAAAAATTTAAATTTTGTTGCATTATTAAAATGCCATTATGCAAAAACTCTGTACATAAAATATTTTTACATATAACTACAAAATACTTTTGTTAGTCACATTCATTTTCCAAATTGATCCTCTAAAACCTTCTTGTAGAGAGCATTTCCTGCTGTATAAGCCCCCCGCTCCTAAGCAGAGTTCTGTCTGGAAGCTTTTGTGATTCCGGAATAATTTAAAATATAAAAGCATTCTGTAAATTTAAAATACATATATACTTAGATACAGAGCTTTGATTCTGCTAAGAGCTAGGTATCAGATCATCAGTAGAATAGAAACTATGGCTCTATATCCATTGACATAAAATTAACATTGATTGAAGTACTCCAACTTCACTGCTATGGAAATGTGCAGGTGTATTTGCAGGTACATGTGTCTGTGTTCTTGGAATGTTTGCGTATGCCCTTTCTAAGAGTTTTTGGTGTTATTTTACTAGGCACTTTAAAAATGAAGGAATGGCCCAAATTATAATGAGTTGTTTTTTGAAACCTCAGTCATAATATTCTGAACATAAGACTGACAAGTGCTGAAAGAATTCCAGTCATACATGAACTCCGATACATCCTCCAGTAGTACTTAGAATTTCTTCATCATTTCATCATTACTAAGCTAGAAAATCACTGCTTTGCCAGTTTCTTCTAAAAAAAATGACATTGCTTCCTTAATAGCTATTTAACATATTAAATAAAATCAAAGAGGTACATAATATTAAATTTCCAATCTATTAAAGTTGTATTTCCTAAAAGAAGCAAATTCAGAGCTATAATGATGTCCATGTCAGACTTTCTAGAAAACAACAAGTTACCAGGGCAACACAATCATACATGGATTGGGTAAATTGTTTATTTTACAAATGTTGCCAGAGCAACAGAAACTACTAATGAAGTCACTAAAGGATAGAGGATCGAGAATAGTCTATGGAACAATGTGTTGTTTCATAGCACGTTGGAATAAGATGTCCTCACAAATCTAAATTCTTAACATGTGAAATATGTGAGTATTCATTAAACAGATGGTCGTAAATGGGTTCACATAGTTTAAGTATTCCTAAATTTTAAAATATTATCTGTTTCTTGCTTCTTGGGATGTGATTGGAATAATTTTTCTTTTAAGACTGACCTTTGCTATATCAGTCTTGGGGAACCTAGTTATTTCTGCTTAGCTGGCATCTCTTAAATTAATGGTGTTGATTGCGTTGACTAGTTCGGGATTTACAGGTCAACCAATTAGTGTGTACCAAGGAGTGGGGTGAAAAGCTCTCATGGCCATAATGTAGATTCCAGTAGTTTTTCAGTTGCAAATTTGATTTAAGTAATATTGTTATTTACTATTTATTTATTTTGCTTTTTGTTAATTGAAGCAATAATGTTACTCATTATTTTTTTCTCTGTTTTGGCTCTACTCCATATACAGGAAAGCTTACAAAGGATTTGGAAGATCTTATGTACTCATTGTAAGCTTCTAGAACATAGTGTTTGCAATATATATTTGCTGGCCATCTTTGGCCATAATAGGTAGACTGTAGGGAGTGAAGACTTCTCCTTCTGTATCTTTCATAATCTCCTTTGTCCTTCCTTAAAATATGAAAAATAGCAGATTTCCTGTTTAGAGGAGCAGTAACATCTTTTTCACTAAAAGCTAGGAAAACGCTCAATTTGTGCTGAATAAAAGAATAAATTTGAAAAAATGTTTCATGAGTTATTTGAGCAAATTTAGAAGTATTACTTGTGTGTCCCAGTACTCTACTGGCAATCATCTTTTATTTTTATTTTGGTACCAGTGTAAATTTGAATAACAAAAGAGAGATACCTAGCTTTTTAAGACCCAGATAAGATAGTAACCAGGACTTTGACTTCACCTTTTTTTAGAAAGGAGTTGCAGTTAATTACAATGAAAGATTTATGAAAAATTAAATTAAGAAAAATGGAACAAATGTCATAGCACAGAAAACAAATTCATTAAAACTTGTATGTCATTACTATGGTACAATTTTGAATTTTCTGACGCCCAAATTTAAAAAAAAAGCAAAAGACAATTGATCTTATTGTTTCATTCTCTGGTAAAAAAAAGAATGTATAAATGACTGAGAGAAGCTGTTGTTTTTGTTTTGTTTTTTTTTTTCTGTTGTGTTCTAGAAAAAACATGCAATGACATATAAGGTTACTTCTCAGGTTAATATCTTACGTTTTTTAAGCAGCTAAATTCATATTCTTCAAGTACCTAGTTTCACATGACCTAGTTTGAAGTAAGAATGATAACTTTGTAAATCCAGTTGTCTGACATGTGGCTTCTTTGATATATCAAATTTCCTTAGTCTCAGACAGCATTTTATTAAAAGTATGCCATCTGACTTGTATCAGGCAGATACTTTATCTCTTCATAGAAGGGGCACCAAATTTATGCTGGAATTTTCCTCAAGAAATGTGTATAGAGCTTCTGTGAAGGCCTAAACTTAAAATGCGATGCGGTCCTACAGTGACTTGTTTCTGAATGTTCAAATGGCAAATTTTGCCTAAAATATTGACGGCAGGCATGAAAAAAATCAGCCACCATCACTTGGTGGCTCATGAAATACTTCTGACTTTTACTAGTACTAGATCCTAATGTGTCTGCCAAGATGAGTCCGATGGAAAATGCACTCACTGCCTGGTAGCACACTGACCTAACAGCATCATATCATTTGCTTTGAGCCATAACAACTTTAGAGTATCTGTGTAAATTGATGGCTTGGCTTTTGCTGTAACTGAGACCATCAAGCCATTAAGTATGCATCAGATGCATTGTATTTATTCAAAGGTGACTCAAAAGATGCACCTGAGAAGTGGCAGCAAAATTGTATCATTAGTAGAGAAGGAAAATTTTATCTTCCTATGATTTTGTGTAGAAGAAAGGCAAATAGTCAATTGGCATCATACTGTTTGTGTGGAATGTTATTTTAATTAAGGTGGTGCTTGTCCTTTTTTATATCACTTGACAGAAACATAAATTCATTGCACAAAATGGAAGAGAAATACTAGGAAAAGATGAGAAAACTGAATGTAAATATTAATAAAGATTTATCCGTATCCACATTGAAAAGAACATTGTGCTCTTAGCCTTTTAATTCAGATTTAGCTCAAAGGAAATCAGCCTAATCATCAACTTGGGTTTTGAATGATAATCTTAAAACTTCTATTCAAAAGAGGGACCTTTTATCAAAGAGATAATCTTAAAGGGTTTTTAACACAGTAGAACCACTTTGGCATAACAATATTATATATTAAAAATCAATCATTGATTTCCTACAGAGCCTTTTTATCTTGTCAGCTTGTGTCTCTAAATATTCGCAATCGATACCCAATTCTCATTAGAATGTCTGCTTTGTGTTCCATACGACATGCAAAAATCCTTGTGTTCTAATAGACTACTCCAGAATGATCTGTCTTTAATTTTCTGAGATGTATATATGCACTTTATTTCAAAGAACAGTTTATATTATACCTCACATGTTCATGTGGCTGAATGTTTGCCGGCATGGTTGGTGTATATGGTGCATATGTTACTGTCCACATACCCTGACCTCTACATATGTTTCTTAAGCAAAACACTGACCTATATAATATACAAATAGTTTATATGATGATATTCAAAATTGTGTTTATATGATACAAAAAAAATTGAATACTGTTGAAGTTCACAATATAAATTAAAATGAGAGTAAAAAGAGCAAAATTTACAGAGAAGTAGAAAAACTAAGGAAGGGGATATGGTGGGTATATATTTTAGTGTCGGTGTCTAGGTATATTGATTTATTTACATTGAATTAGTATTATAAGGGAAAGATTGGGTTCAAGATGAGAGGCAGAGTTTTTGTTTTGTTTTGTTTTTGTTTTTGTTTTTTTGGTGGGGAGAACATTGAGTTAGTAAGCCCTGATAAAATCTACAGTTTAAATTATAGGTCTGGAACTCAAAAGTGGTCATTGCAGACTTGGGAGAATGGAAAGAATTTACAGACATAGTAGAAATCAGTAAGAATAAGAGAAATTTGTAGCATTCCACTTGCTTTTCACTAATAATTGCCATACTTTTTCTATTCAATTGTGTTTAGACTTAGAAATATTAAATGATACACATACGATGACATTATGTTGTGTACTTGTCTTATTGCACCAAATACAGTAAATATAGTGCTGCTTATGCCTTTTGAAAGAAAGATTATTTAGCAGCCCACCTAAGCTTGCTCTTGTATGTATAGTTTAGGAAGAAAAGGGCTAAAGGTATAGGGAAAGTGGGAAGGGTAGGGGAAAGGTAACAAGCGAAAAGAAAAAATACAAGAAAATGAAAAAATGGAAATAGAGTGTTTGTTAATGGGGAGGGGAGGAGGGGGTGAAGGGAGGGCAGGGACAAGGGGAAAAAATGAGAACCAAGATCTGTCATGTAAAGGTACAAGATCCCAATGATGAATGTAACTGTACTGTATACCTAAAATATACCTATAAACTCAATGAGGAAAAATAAATAAATAAATAGTTAATTATGTATTGTACTATATGTATATTAAATTTTTGAATAAATAAGTGTATATATAACTGATGTTTTCATTTATGAAACAGACCACAGTGGTGAATTAGAAAATAGAGATAGATATTTCAAATTACAAAAAGGCTTAGAAACTATTATATAAATTTCATAACACAGGAAATTCAGAAATTGTCATGGATATTCATGAAAAACTGGTGAATTTCAACCTTGAATGGGGTTTCAGGAAAATATTTTCTCATTGCATATCCTTTCCCATATAGCTCTCAACATAGAAAGAAAGAGCAACAAAATCTGAAAATCATAGCAAGTCTCTTTGTCAAGTCCATAAGAAGATCTGATGCTTCTGTGTGTGCATTGTTTATTGATCTCAGTCATTGTGAGTGAAGGAATTCACAAAGCCTATACTATTACCTCTACAGGGAGGAGTCCTACTGTTTGTTGATTAGGGTGATCTCTATTTACAAGGACAGATCAGTTCAGACTTTTCTGGATAATCTCACTTTTGACCCTTAGGATTTTAAACTGTATTTTTTTCTCTAATATTCTTGTTGATGCTGGTAATAAGAACCACTTTTAGTGGTCACAGAATTAATGAGCTCAGAGTGACTCACTAATTCCTGTGTTCGAATACCCAACTTGAAAATAATACATACAAAGAATATTGAAACTACATTATTGAAGAACATCATGCTCTCCCATGAGGTTTTCTGTGTCCCTAGTATTTTATACACGGGACATTTTCCCATCATACTATCGACATTTTAAAAAGCAGAACACTAAATTAAGTTTCTTATGAATCCCTAGCAATATGTCTATATGGCCATACAGATATTTTCAAATTGAAGTCATTAAGAGCTTTGACTTTCTCTCATGACTTTTTCTTAAAATAAGTTTATATCTAAAATTGTGTAGAAGGAAGATTCAATGACAGCAGCAGGAAGGGGTCCTAGTAAAGTATTACCTTAATACAAAGTGGATTAAACATTTCAAACATAAACCTTTAGTCTGTACCATCTAATTGCTGATATCTAAACCAGTATTAAAATTTTGTGTTTTTTTTTGTTTTTTTTTTTTTACTTTTATAATTCTAACAAATGAAGAAAGAAGTGAGAATTATGTAGTTGAAGCAATCTTCTACTGGCAAAGAGTATAGTTTCAATCTTTTATTTAAGACTGACTAGGATAGAGTTTTTTGTTTGTTTGGTTTTTGTTTGTTTGTTTTTTGTACCGGGAATCTGGGAATCAAACTTAGGACCTTGCGCTTGCGAGGCAGCTGCATGCCACTGAGCTAAATCACCAGCTGTTCCCTGTATTTGTGATCTGCAGTGGTTCACAACAAACTAGCCCTGTTAGTGGCAATCACTCTAGTTTATTTATTCTCTGATACACATTTTTTCCTTTCCTCTCCATCCATTTATAGTTCTAACTGAATACATTCACTAGGTGATTACTAAATTATATCAAACTTTTGTTTAAGGTGTAGATTCTGTTCTTGAGTTTAAGTTTAGTGACCTACAGTGAATATCCATTAGAAAGCATATACTTTTATTTTCCATTTTGAATTAAGCTTAACTCACAGTTTTGAGCCTATTTGAAAACAGATAGATATTTCTCCTATTGCATTTATTAGAAAACTTTCTTGGTTGTTCAAGAGAAGCATGTTTGTCATAAAGTAACTTAATCATGAATGTGAACAAAAATTTGACAGATTGTTGCAAGTATAAGTGAATCAGAAATATGTGCTATACTTTCAGTTAAACATGTGTATTTGAAAAGTTAAAAGATTTGTAAACTGTTATGAAAAAAGGAAGGTGATAAAGAAATGGGTAGAGGGAGGAGGGAGGGAAAAAAAAGGGAATGAAAAAGGAATTAAAATGTGCTATATACATGTACTGACTTTCCTCAAGGAATGTAAAAATTATGTGGGACACACATGTGCTACTAAACTAAAATTTTTTAAATTAAGAAGATTTCTTGGAGAAGAAGAAATGCATTTAAAGTTTTACTGATCTCAGAGTATTTAAGAGTCCTCCAAGCAGTGGTTCAAGAGCTTTAAATTATAATTATTGGATAATTAATTGGCTTCAGTAATATTTTTAGTTAGACTCAATAAATTAGAATCAGTTGCCTGGATATTGAAAAAATAATAGTAATGAAAAAGTAAATATATTTTTCCTGAATTTTTTTTCCTCAACATAGTGTTAGATTATTTTGTCAGTAAACTTATCAAGAAAAAGCTGGAGTCATCCATTCATTTATTTTTCATTCATTCAGCAAACATTGGGTATCTGCTATGAGCCAGGCACTGACATAGGAATTTGGAATAAAAAAATAAGAAGAAAAGCCTGTTTCCCTGATGGAATTTACATTCCAAGAAGGAAAATTAATAACTTTAAAAATAAAAGATATACTTACCAATGGTGTTCAATATTTGAAACCCTGTTTTGGTAAAATATTACAGATATATAATTTGTTTGTGTGAATTTCAGACATTATTTTCAACATCCTTTCCTCCCCCTTTGGTGAAATTTTTTCTTCAAAAAGACTTGAATATCTCCCAAAGCTAATTCTTTCTTTTGTTTTTTATTTAACAGCATGTACAAGAACACACTAAAGTAGCAGACGTGTGTGTTGTAGGGGAGAGTAAATCAGGCATTGTCACTAGCTTTAGGAAATGTATAGTGAACTGGAAGAGAGAAAGAGGGCAAAAAAATGAGGGGGAGAGAGAGAGAGGGAGGGAAAGTCACATTCATATATTAAGGGATATGAAATTAAAGTGGCTGTAAATTTTATTGAACAAATGTGTATGTAACTCTGAGATATATTACTGGGCTCTGATTTAGAATAGATGTTACACATGTGTGTGCATCTGTGTTTGTGTGTGCATACGTACGTTCAGTTGTACCCAGAGAGAAACCAGGAGAAATAAGACATTCTTTCATTGTGCTTGAATAACAGAGTGACTGCATCTTTCAAAATCCCTTCTAAAGAATTTGATCTGGTCACTGATATCTTAAGGTTAGAAAGAAGTTGCTAACAGATGGCATTTTATATTACTATTACTATTTCTATTACTATTTATAATTAAAAGCATATAAATATTCTAAAAGATTCCAGGCATGAGCAAGCCATTTCTTCTTTTGGAGTTGGAGTCTTCTCAGGGATAATGGCCTGCCTTTTCATGCTAGAGAGTAGTTCTTCGTGCCATCTTCTTATGAGGCTCTTGATAATATTGAATATGCTACTGCAAATGATAAATCCGAATATCAGAGAATAATGTTTTTACAGATGAAGGAAATGAGGCTCAGAGAAGTTATTAGCTTTTCTAATACCATGTAAGTTGGTGGCAGGGCTAGAATAGTTATTAATCAATTCAAATAACAATTCTATTTCATTAAATACAGATTGATTCTTCATTAAACTTTTATATTTAAAATATTAAAATTTAACTCACAGCAAATCAAATTGATAGGTTAATGAAAAATATTTTGATTAGGTCCTTCTGTACATAGAATACAAAACATTAGTATGTTATCTATATCCTTTAGTATACATTAAATTAGTATAGTAACATATATTTAGTCAAAAGAAGATTTATGAATTGGTGAAAAGTTTTGAATTTGACAAACATTCAAAGAGTATCATGATTTAATTAGTTTTTCCATTAAGTTTATTGGTACATTTAAAGCAAACAATACAATTATATTTATCACTTGAATCTTGGACCTTTACATGATATGTCTTGGTTCTTGTTTTTTTCCCATACTCCTGCCCTCCCTTTACCTCCTTCACACTTCCCTATTTACAAACACTTTTTTCTTTCCTTTTCTTTCATTTTTTGACATTTTTTTCTTTCCCCTTATTTCCTTTCCCCTCCCCTTACCACATCCCCTTTAGTTATTTTCTTCCTATTTCATACTCCTAATTATACCATTTGAATCTTATTTATACTTTTAGTTTTTCACACAAGAGAAACTTTTGGTATTTAATCAAGTGTGTCCTATTTATTTCACTTAAGAGTACAGCCACAATTTACATCCATTTAGCTATAAATGTCTCTAGTTTATCATTCTTCATGGCTGAGTAGTACTCAATTTCATAAAAAAAAAAACCCACATCTTCTCTATCCAGTCTCCAGTTGATGGGCATTTGGGTTGTTTCCAAGTTATAATTATTATGAACTGTGCCACTGTAAACATGGGTACACATATATCTATGTGATATGATTATTTTCATTTGGAAAGATACCCAGCAGAGGAATAGCTGGGTGAAACGAAACCTCTAATCCTAGTTCTTTGAGGTATTTCCATAGTTTTTTCCACAGTGTTTCCACCAGTCTGCAGTCTCACTAACGGTGGAAAGGGTTCCTTTCTCTCTACAACCCACCAGCATTTGTTATTAGTTGATTTCTTGATACCATCCATTCTTTCTGGGGTAAGGTGGAATCTCAGTGTTGTTTTCATCTGCATGTCTTGAGTGACCAGTGATGTCGACCATTTTTTCATATATTTATTTGCTGCTTTTACTTGTTTGAGAAATGTCTGTTCATTTCAGATGCCCATTTTTTAATTGGATCTTTGTACTAGGGGATGGTCTGAATTTTTTTTTTTCCACATTGTATGTTGTCTCTTAGCTCTATTGGTGATTTCTCCTGCACTCTAAAACTTTTTAATACAGTGAGATCCTAGATGTTTATTCTTTGTGCAAATTCTCATGCTGCTGAGGATTTATTCATAAAGTGTTCTCCTATGCCAATGACTTTGAGAGTTCTACCTAATTTAATTTCCAGTAAATTTAGTTATTTTGTTTTGATATTTAGATCTTTACTTGGATTTTAGTTTAGTGCATGGTGAAAGAGAAGGATCTAGTTTTAATCTTTGTCAAGTTAAAAGCCAATTTTTCTGACACCATTTATTGAAGAGGTTATCTTTCCTCAAATGAGGATGATTGGCTACTTTATTAAGGATAACATTGCTGAGTATGTCTCTTGATTTTTCTTCATCTTCTAATCTATTCAATTGATCCTTGGGTCTGTATCTTTGCCAGTACCATGCTGTTTATATCACAGTGGCTTTGTGGTATAGTTTCAAATTGGAAATTGTGATACTCCCTGCCATGTCTCTGTTGCCTAGAATGGTATTTGCTATTCTAGATCTCTCTGGATCCAGATGAATTTTGGGATTATTTTCTCAAGTTCTTTGAAATATACTCTTATACTCTTGAGATTTCAGTTGGGATTGCATTGAATCTGTATGGCAGTTTTGGCAGTATGGCCATTTTCACTACATTGATTCTTCCTACCCAGGAGCAAGGGATGTCTTTCCATTTTCTTATACCCACTTCAGTCTCTTTTTTCAGAGTGCTGTACTTTTCAGTGTAGAGGTCTTTTGTCTCCATTAGATTGATTCCTGGCTATTTCATATTTTAGTATGTTATTGTGAAAGGAATTATTTCCCAAATTTTTCTCTCAGTGAGTCTGTTATTTGTGTATGAGAAGGCTATTGATTTTTGAGTGTTGATTTTGTATTCCTCTGTTTTACTGAATCTGTCAATTAAGTCTAGCCATCTTTTGGCAGTTTTTGGATCTACTATGTAGAGTATCAGATCATCAGCAAATAGTGACAGTTGAACTTCTTCCTCTCTTATCTTTATTCCTTTTATTTCTTTTTCTTATCTAATTGCTGTGGCTAGTGTTTCTAGAACTACACTGAGCAGGAATGGTGACAGTGGACATCCTTGTTTCATTCATGATTTTACCGTGAAGATTTTTAATTTTTTGACCATTTAGCATGATATTGGTTGTTGGTTTTTCATAGATAATCTTTGTCAGGTTGAGATAAAGACCATCTATTCCAATTTTCTGTATGTTTTTTGTCATGAAAGGGTTTTGAATTTTGTCAAATGCCTTTTCTGCATCTATTGAGATGATCATTTTTTTCCTTAATTCTGTTAATATAGTGCATTACATTTATTGATTTATGTATGTTGAACCCCATCCTTGCATCCCTGGGATAAATCTGACCTGGTCAGGGTGTGTGATCTTCTTGATGATCTTCTGTTTTCTGTTTGCCAGTATCTTATTGAGGATTTTTGCATCTTTGTTCATTAGGGAAATTAGCCTGTAGTTCTGTTTTTTGGTTGGGTTTTTCCCTGGTTTTGGAATCAAGGTAATACTTGCTTCCAGGAATGAATTTGGAAGTATTGGTTCCCTTTCAATTTCACTGAAGAGTTTAAAGAGTAGTGGTGATAGTTCTTCTCTAAATGTCTTATAGAATTCAGCAGTGAAGCCATCAAGAGCTGGGTTTTTCTTTGTTAGTAATGTTTTAATTACATTTTTAGTTGTGCTGAATGTGATTGGGGTGTTCAGACTTTTTATAGCTTCTTCATTCAAATTTGGAAGTTTGTATGTATCTAGGAATCTTTCTATTTCTTCCGTATTTTTCATTTTATTAGAGTATGGGTTTTCAAAGTAGATATTGGTGATCCTCTGGATTTCTGGTGGATCTGTTCTGACTTCACCTTTTTCATTCCTAACTGCATGAATTTGAGCCTTTTCTTTCCTTTCTTTGATAAGGTTGGCTAAGGGTTTATCAGTTTTATTTATTCTTTCAAAAGCCAACTCTTCAATTCATTGATTTTTTTTGTATTGTTCTCTTAGTCTCCACTGCATTAATTTCTGCTCTAATATTGATCATTTCATCCCTTATACAAGCTTTCAGTTTTTCTTGCTCTTCTTTCTGTAGGAGCTTGAGGTTAAGCATTAAGTTGTTTATTTGAGCTTGCTCTGTTTTCATAGGGTGGGCATTTACTGCTATGAATTTCCCTCATGCGAATGCTTTCATTGTGTCCCATAGGTTCCTGTATATTGTATTGGCATTATCATTTAATTGTAGAAACTGTCTAATTTCTTCTGTGATCCATTGGTTGTTCCACAAGGTGTTATTTAATTCCATGTGTTTGTGACATTCTTGCAGTTTCTTAAGCTATTGATCTCCAATTTAATTGCACTTTGGTCTGATAATATATAGTGGATAACTTCATTTCCTTTGCATTTACTTAAGCATGTTCTATGAGCTAACGTGGTCTATTTTGGAGAATAACTCATGTGCAGCCAAAAGGAATGCATATTCTGGTTTTGTGGGGTGGAACACTCTGTAGACATCTACTAAGTCCATTTGTTCTAAGACTCAGTTCAGTTCTGGTGTTTCATTTTTGATTTTTTGTCTAGATGACCTGTTTATTTGTGTCAGTGGGGTATTGAGATCCCCCACTATAATTGTATTAGTGCTTATTTCATTTTTCATATCCATTAATATTTGTTTTATATAGTTGGGGGCATTAGTATTTGGTGTACATATATTTATGATTACCATTTCTTCTGCTTTTTTCCCTTTACAAAGATGTAGTGGCCTTCTTTGTCTCTCTTAATTAGTTTTGGTTTGAAATCTATTCTGTCTGCAAATGAGATAGCTAACCCTGCTTTTTTCTGGGCTCCTGTCACATGGAGAGAACTGTTTTCCATCCTTTTTCTCTAAGTCTATGATTTTTTTGGTTGATTAAGTGGATTTCTTGAATACAGCATATTACTGGATTTTGCTTTTTAATCCATTCTGCCTGTCTGTTTCTTTTCATTGGTGAATTTAGGCCATTAACATTGATGGTTATAACTGTTATGTGTTAGCTCCTCATTGTCTGTTATTTTCCTGTTGTTGGTTCTTTAATTTTTTTTATTTGTTTGGTTTTTTTTCCTTCTCTCCCTTAAATTTCTTGCCTAGCCTGGTATATTTGCTCTGTTGGCCCTTATGGAGCTGTGGTCTTCATTTTCTTTCTCCAGGATATTGTTTAGATATGTTTGGAGTGCTGGTTTGACATTCATGAAATTTCTCAGGTATTCTTTTTTGAGGAAGTATCTTATTTCCTTATCAACTTTGAAAGATAGTTTTGCAGTTTGCAGGATAAATCAGTCTAGGTTGAAGGTTGTTTTCTTTTAGGACTTGAAATGCTTACTCCAGGCTCTCCTTGACTTGAGTGTTGGTGTTAAAGATTCTGCTGTGATTCTAATGGGATTTCCTTTGCATGTGTTTTGTTTGATTTCTCTAACTACTTATAGTATTTTGTTCTTCTGTTGGGTTTCCAGGATTTTTATTATTATGTCTAGGTGTAATTTTTTGTTTTTTGTTTTTTGTTTTTTGTTTTCTTATTGTGGCTATTTGGAGTCCTATATACCTCACTTATCTGTATGTCAAAAATTTCCCCTCTCTCTGGGAAGTTTTCTTTCTTTAATTCTGTGAACAGATTTTTTAATGTCATTTGTACTTTCTCCTGCTACTTTATGGATTCCTATCAGTCGTATATTATTCTTTAAATCATCTAAGATTTGTTGGATTGATTTCTCATGGCCCCTTACTGTTTTCAAGAGATCTCTCTTTTCATGGTCACTGACCGCAATCCTATCTTCTATATATGAAACTCTATCTTCACATTCGTTCATCCTACTGCCAATACTTTCTATATAGTTTTTAATCTTCTGGATATCTGTTTGAATCTGTTTGATGGATTCCATTGCTTTCCTATGTTGGATGTTCATGGTTTCCATTTCTTTCCTATATTAGGCATTCATGGTTTCCATCATGGTCCTGAGCACATCTTTTTTATCTGTTTCTGTTCTATAGTTTCTAACCATGTCTTTCACTCTTCTCACTCTCTCTGTGGTTATCTGGGAAATTATTTCTATTTCAAATTTTTCTAGAGCCTTAGTTTTCTGTTTTGTTACTTCTTTACTATTGGTTCAGGGTATCCATATGATTGACTGTCAGACTTTTTCACCTCACTTCCCCCAGAGTTTACCTTTGGTGAGGTGGAAGCCTGTGTTTGTGCCTTGTTTAAATGTCTTCTCATTTCTATTTTTGTTTTTGGTACTGTCCTTGTTTTAATTCCTGGGTTAAAACCTCTACCTTCAAGATATACCTTGTCTTTGGATTTTGAGTCTCTAGTGACTCAGAGGCAAACTCATTTTCATTATATCAGAGAGGAATATTGAGTAGATCAATCACAACACCTTAGCCCAAGTGATACAATCAGCAACACAATGTCATTAAGCACAGCTTAGAAAATGACAATTTGTGGTAGTTATTAATCTATCACATTTAACTGTGTGGATTAAATTAAAATTGAGGACCAGCCCCAAATATGTTTATAGTGAATAAACTCTTCAATACAGCATCTTTACCCTTCAGGATGGGGACTTAAAAGGTGTTAAGGAGGGAGGGATAGATAGGATAGAGAAAGGTTAGAAATGATGTCGGAAGACACAGGAAGATCACACAAACTCTGGGAAGCCATTGAAGAGAAGAGGAGAAGACAGAAGAAAATATACACAAGAACAGAACAAACTAGCAGCAATAGGGAGGCTAGAGACTGTAATCACTTTCTTTTACAACTAATGTCAATCAAGAAAAGGAAAAAGAGAAGAAAAGAAAAAGAAAGAAAATAAGAAATTCAAATTAGAACAGGAACAGGAACAAAAAAGGGAGAGAAATGAAGAAAAAGGTGGGAGAGAGTGAGAGAAGATAATAAGAAGATAAAAAAGAAAAAATTGAGAAAAGAATAAGATTTTTTAAATAATTAATGAAAAGTGAAAAATATTACTTTGAAAATTAAAAAATACAAATAGAGGGCCTCGTTCAGGTTATGCTTCTGTTGACACAATAGACAGTGTGGGTAGGAGTGTGCTTGTCTGAGCTAATTAGTCCCAGCAAGCCAGCAGCTGTCCCCTGAGGTTCAATCTGATTTTTGGCTGCAAGGCCCAAGTTGAGATCACTGTTCTCCTGCTGGGTTGAACACTGCAAGGTTCTACTGCGGGTTCCAGCTGTCTTTCCTCTGAAGTTTGACCAGGCTCTGATGCGAGGTGCTGGTCCCTCTGACTTACCGACTATGGTGGTGTGGTGTGCCTTTACTGCAATAATTTTCTTCACTTTTGCAGTGGACTTCAATTTTCATCTAGGATCCTCAGAGAGGCCTTCTTTCTCTTGTTTGTGGGGAGTAGAGTGGAGTGGGGGGCATGAACACTGCTGCAGTCGTGCCCTCACAGCTGGGCTTCTCTGTGGCACTGGGTCAAAGGAGCAGGCCTACCGGAGGGTTGCAAGCAGCAGCTCAGCCATGATTTAATTATTTTTGCATTGTAACTATACAATGCTAGATTATATATTTGAAGCAAATACACTTTATTGTAAATCTGCATAATTGTTTCATATGGAGCATTGGAAGATAAATATTACAGAGATATTGCAATCTATCAAATTACTGGCATTTTGCATTTTAATGGAATAGATAAAACACATAGTGAATAATTGTGAGATGTTTCCATAAAACTGTAGTATAAAAAATAGTATCATTATATTTTTAAGCCTTTGCTAACTAGAAATCTGTGCAAAATTATATGTTAAAGCCCCTTCAACTTTCTCCATGCAGCATGGTTTACTTTTATAGCATATAATTAAATTTAAGAATTGTGTTAACACTTTTTATTACACTATTGTAGAAGAGGCTCTATTTTTTTTAAAAAATTCATAAATTAATTTAAAAAGACCAAGTAATTCTGAAATGAGTCCAAATCAAATTTTCTCTTAGCTAATAAAAATGTGCTTTTCTTTATGATTGATACTATTTAGTTGGAAAAATAAAAATAAAAATAGTCATTGAGAAATAAACCAAAAAAGCCTTTTCTTTCTCTTTTCCCATAGCTAATATAATTTTGAAAATGAGAGGGCAATTATTAATGAAGATAGAATGTTTCCTACTTGTTTTAACGCTTTTCCTATTTAATTCTATAAATTATTTTAGAAATTTTGTTTAAAATCCTACATTAACATAAAAGTGTTGAAAATAATTTTCCAAGCACTGAGATTTTAATACTATGTAGACTAGTCTACTGGGTTTCGTTGATCTGATTCTAATTCACTAAATGAAAGACAAAGATGAGTCCTTGTCTTTTTCCAGTGGGATATAAGATCATACTTGTTTACCAGTCCATGGCACCAGGAGCTACAAAATCTCTCTGAAGAAATCTGAGATGGACAAGTGAAATAAGGGGCTGAAGAAGGAAAGAATATCTTATGGGAAGAAGAAGGAATGAAGCTGTCAAAGGGGAGAAATGCAGCTATCAGGGTTGTAGAATGTCAATGTGTGCAGACTCACACAGCTGCCTCATATGGGGATGTGAATGACCCTTGCTTGACACAGAGGGTGAGGAGTCAATGATTGCCAAATTTGCTAAACTCAGTTAAACTTTTTTCCAACTAACCATCCGCATTGCTATAGTGTCTCTGTGATAGTCATAATCAAAATATGAGGGTCTCTGATGCTTTTTGTGTTTTGAACAATTTTTTAAAAATACTTGGCACTTGGCCGGGGATTTAGCTCAGCAGTTCAGTGGCCTGCCTTGCAAGCGCAAGGACCCAAGTTCAATCCCTGGTACCAAAAAAAAAAACAAAAACAAAACAAAAACCTGGCATGGCATAGGCCTCATGATTCTCTTCCAAAACTGTATTGCAGGCCAGGAATTCTAGATAGCTGCAGGTTCCATCTCCCTGTGAAATATGATCCATTTTTTTCAAGCTAGGTCAGAGTGTGAAGCAGGTGCACCTGCTTTTCCAAAGTTTAGATTATCATTTTTTCTGCCAACTGGTCTTCGAACTTTGCTTTCACATTGTTCATCTGATGACCTTTCTGCTTCTCCTTATTCCCAGATTTTAAGAAAAACAATTTGGTTCGTTAATATGACTTTAGAATATTAGTTCCCAATCTTCTCAGGAAAACCAGTGTTTCTGTTATTGAGCTCCCTCTTTTACTTCAGCATGTTTGGAGGATCCATGTTCCATGACCTCTGGAGGTCTGATTCGTGAGAGTGGTTATGCATGGCAGATAAAAAGTAAGACCTTCAATGACCTGCTGAAAATTAAATAAACTGGATTGAAATCAGTCCAATAAATAAAGGTGAATGAGACAAAAAGAAAATGTGAGTTGTCTTTCACTTTTCCTGGTAACTTTTGGTCTTTTAAATCGACCAGAAGATTTCCTAGTCTTCTTATGTGCATAAATGGAAAAAATTAGGCTCATTTATACTTTAGGAATTTTGTAGTTTGAATAAATAGGCAAATATGAAATCAGATAAAACTTGGAGTGAGTTATTGAATTTTTAAAAAATATTATAGTGTAAAGACACATTGCTATTTATCTTCCACAAAACATACCCCGCCCACCACGCACACATTTCAAGCACACCTCTATAGTGCTTGCCACTTTGTGAAGCAGTTCCCAGAAGTGCTCTTTCATGTGTCTTTGATTACGCTCTGGTGGTTATGTCAATGTCCCGTTGATCCAAAACATTCACCTTTCATGGTCATTTTTACTTTGGGAAAGAATCAGAAGTTGCAAGGTGTCAGATCTGCTGGACAAGGTACATGAGGACACCCTGCAATGTTTTTATCAGTCTGCTTTTCTGTTGGATGGCACTTGGCAGTAGCATTCACTGTATTTATTGTCAGACTTGCTAAAGAACAAAGTGGCAAGAATGGCGGGATAACTATGCTTGAAGAAAGAGGGGCTGTTTGGAGGGGGATGTATGGCAAAGTATCATTTACTGTAATAGTTTTAGAAACTTTTCATCATACATTCAATCACCTTTGATTTCTGATATTCTCAATTAGATGTTAAAAGAATATCAAATTAAACAAGGTATGATTTTGCTATTTTAGGAATCCATAAGTGAATAGAAAATGATTCTCTATCCTTCCCAGAAATGCTTGCACATTAATACCTTTAATTGAAATAGCATCTTAAAAAATCATTTTACTCATCTAAATTCATATTATTGCTGTCCCAGATAAAAGAGAATAAAATCACAATTTCTCATTTGGGTACATTACTGGGATAAAATTTTTATTTGTAACTTTGGTAATTGATTGCCTGATTCATTATGAACATATAAGGTAGGACCAAGGATTTTGCTCAGTGGTTCTGGTGCCTGTCTCACAAGTGCAAGGACCCAAGTTCAATCCCCAGTACAAAAAAAATTTTAAATTAAAAAAAAGAATATATAAAATGTATTATGTTAAAAATTACAGGGCCAGGGATTTAACTCAGTGTTTCCAGTGCCTGCCTTGCAAGCACAAGGGCTGGAGTTTGATCCTCACTTCAAAAAAAACAAAAAATAAAACAAAACAAAACAAAAACCAAAAAATAGAAACTGCATGAAGCAATTAATTTTACTTTTAATTAAGTTGGAATATTTTCTATATGGTAACTGTAGAATTTTTTCAAAGGATTTATATAAACATCATTAGATGTTTATATTTGTTAGGTCTAGTCTGTGAAGAAACTGTACAAACTAGTACAGTAAATAATACATAGCCGTACATCCCCTTCAAAACAGCCCCTCCTTCTTCTAACATACTTATCCCACCATTCTTGGTACTTTGTTATAATCGAATATTTTTACTTTTTAATTTTACAAAATACCCACAAGTAGCATCTTAGGTGTCTGGATTAGTTATTTGCTGTTCCATCACTATTCCAACACTAAACACCTCACATAATGGGTTGTTTTGGGTGCGGAGGCAACGTTGTCAGGAGGAATGACATGCTACAATGTTACCAATAGGTTCCAAATGGCATTCTTTAGAGTCAAGAACACAAATGGGGCTTCCCCATAATGATTGAAAGCAGAAATTTATACATTTCTATAGTTATTGCCAACTGTCCTCCTGAGATAAGCCTCTACTCCTTCTGACATGAGAACTCTAGCTCCATAAGTTATTTTGAATCTGATAATTAAGGTAAGCCTCACGTCATTTTTAGATACAGTCTGATAGGCTGTAATTATTTCTCATTGCTAAGAGCAATTTCCTGTTTTCATTCTTTTCTTCACCTTAGTGCTGATAATCTTAATCCATTTCCTGGGGACCAATAACCTGCTTTCTCCGCAAAATCCCGAGGCTTGCTCAACCTATATAATGCATGCATTCAAAATATTTAGTTATATCTCATTGAAGTTATGTAACTCCAAGTTAACTCTTAAGTTCTTTCAAAGTAATACACAATAGACATTCAGTATTAATGACTGAATGAATGTTCTTGATCTAAACTTTCATATTTCACCAAAGTATCTTTTGAAGTTAATTGGCTCTACTATTGCAGACAGTTTAGCATAATATTATAATTTAAATAATTCTC
The DNA here is from genome assembly GCF_012274545.1 of Fukomys damarensis. Lineage (NCBI taxonomy): Eukaryota > Metazoa > Chordata > Mammalia > Rodentia > Bathyergidae > Fukomys > Fukomys damarensis. The sequence goes on along the minus strand of NW_022900940.1, from coordinate 24,243,250 downwards.
TAGATATCTGCAAGTGATATAATACTTATTACTGAAATTTAGCTTTTATTTCAAGAAATCCAAGATAGACTTCTTAAAATTGATTAATTTTTGTTTCTAAAAGTATATGCCAATCTGAGGGTACAATTCCACCATAGAACACTTTAAGTTGATTGTCTATTGAGTTAAAGAATATATTGTTGTTGCTTCCCAGTATTTCAGAGTTGGATGATTTGGTGGTGTAAGCATTTCCTTGTGGGAACTTCGTACAATCAAAAGGAAAAAAAAGAAAAAAAGATTGACTGATGTGTACTTCAGCGATGGAAGGGAGTCAGCAAGATGTTTTCAGTTGAATCGAGTCCACAGATACTATTACTTCATTATTCCTTAATCTAGGAATTACCTCAATTGGCTAACTTGGTGACATTTAAGGGTTTTAAATAATCTTGCTTCTCTTTTATTGTGTACTTTTTTGTAAAGAGCTCTTCTCTACAAAGGCTCTGTCTTCTGCTCTGGAATTGTTTACAAGGAAGTTATCGGGGCTGTTTGTCTTTGCTGCTCTTGGTTGTCATCTTCAGTGAGGTCAGGAGATTGTAATGGGAATGACCACAGCTGACAGTGTAGCTGTTTCCACAGCTGGCTGCAGAGAGTGGGCAGTCTTCTACAAATGAGCTAGCATGGGGAGGTGGATGATATAAAACATCTGTCACAATGGGAATAAGCAAAAACAACTGCCTTTGAAGATTGCCTTTTAATGATGAGGAGGGGGTTCTGCCTCCAAACTGGGAATGGAAGATGTAGTTGTTGGCAAGCAGACGGCTTCAGGTTTGTTCTTGCCTGAAAGAAAGCAAAAATGTAAATTGAAAAGCTCTGATGCTATTTAAATCAACTGATTTTGCTGAACATTCATTTATTTACCTATCACAAATATTTGCTATCATAAAAGAAAAGGACCATTAAATGAAAAGGCTGGAAGGAAAAAACAAAGAAAAAAACTGGTTCTGAATAGTTTTCTCTTGGATAACTTTAATAAACGGAGAATTTCAGCTGGTGGCTAAGAGGTCAGATAAAGGATTTTGCTCAGTTTACTCAATGCATTTGCAGCCCCATCCTACTTTTTTAACAGAAATTTTGAAAGGAAACAAAAAAGTACAACACTGAGCCTACCTGAGTGTTAACATTAAAACAAATTAGTAGCATGTTTGTCACTTCAAGGTACACCAGGAAAAAAATTAAAGTATCCCTGTGAACTGTTTTTGATAGAATGGCGTTAGTTCCTCACTCCACATACCTTTGAAAATAAATTTAAAATAATGAAGTTAGCTTATGTTTGTTTCAGTTATAGTTTTTATAGAAATAAAAATACGTGTAATAGATTAGTCTGATAACAAATCATTGCTGAACATTAGTGTAATAAAAAATTCCAGATTGGGCTGGGGATTTAGCTCAGTGGTTCTGTTGCCTGCCTTAAAAGCACAAGGTTCTGAGTTTGATCCCCGGGAACAAAAAAAAAAAAAAAAAAAAAAAAAAAAAAAAAAAAAAAAAAATCCAGATGTCCTAATACATGGCTACTGGTTTACTCCTGTCACTGTCGTCCCCACAACCTCAGGCTTTGCTGTACTGAGGAAATGACTGCCATTGCTGCAGTCCACGGCACTGGGTTTTCTCTACCACCACCTGGACAGCAAAATAATTCCACACCTTGCTCCTCTTCTTGTGTCTTTCTTTTCTTTTTTCTCTGGTTTTGAGGATTGAGCACAAGGCTACTCACACCCTGAGCTACACCCCTAGTCCATTTATTTACTCATTTATCTATTGGCAGGGTCTTGCTAAGTTGCCAAGTCTGGTCTTGAACTTAGAATCCTCTTGCCTCAGTCTCTAAATTAGCTGGAATTATAATTGTGCAGCACCTTGCCTGATTCTCTTTTTATTTCTTACTCTAAACTGTCTTTCACATGTAATTCCCTGTGGTTAGGGGAAGTCACAGCAAGAGGGTTCGGAAAATGTTGAGGGGGTATTTTCAGTTACCTTGTTTGTTTTTTCTTTTTCCTGTTCTTCCCCCCACTTCCAATCTTCATTGAAAAGAGAGTCTTTATTTTGTGGGAAATTAATAAAATGTGGAAAGTGTCATCAATAAATGTATACAGTTGTGGATGTCAAACAGATATCACAGGAAGTAAGTGAAATGAACTTAAAGAAAGATTTTAAAAGAAAAGAGTAGACATGAAGACATGTATGAGATTGCATCGGCAAGAAAATGGGGTTGTAAATAGGTAGCATATTCCATAATATTTCAGTAATCAAGAAGTGGAGAAAGGACATGCTATGAGGGTCAAAGGGAAGGAAATATTCATAATGGAACATGTTTCTTGTGATTCTAGGGTCAGTGAATTGTTGGAAATTTGAGCGAGTAGTTCAGTACAAAGTCCAACTTTTAACAAACTTTTCAAAATTTTAATTATTTTTCTTTTTTTTTTCTCATTGAGTGTATTGGTTCATTTCAGGAATAAACTACAGTTACGTTCATCATTGGAATCTTGTACCTTACGTGACAGGTCTTAGTTCTCATTTTTTCCCCTTACCCTTGCCCTCCCTTCACCCCTTCCTTCCTTCCCTATTTACAAATACTTTATTTCCATTTTTTCATTTTCTCCTATTTTTTTTCTTTTCCCTTATTTCCTTTTCCCTACCCTTCCCACTTCCCCTACACCTTTAGCCCCTTTCTTCCTATTTCACATTGTCGATTATACCATTAGGATCTTATATACCATTATAGTTTTTCACAGGAGAGTAACTATTTGGTATTTATACATGTGTTACTTATTTATTTCACTTAGGCGAATATCCTAGATATGTATTCATTTTCCTATAAATAACTCTCCTTTCTCATTCTTTATGGTTGAGTAGTATTCCATATTATAGAAAAACCACTTCTTCTTTTTCCAGTTTCCAACTTGATACGCAAATGGGCAGTTTCCAAGTTTTAGCTATTACAAACTGTGCCACTATAAACATGGGTGCACATATTTCACTGTGATATGATTCTTTTAATTATTTTGGAAAGATATACAGCAGAGGGATGTTTTGGTCAAATGGATCCTCTAGTCCCAGCTCTCTGAGGTATCTCCATATTGATTTCCATAGTGGTTGCACCAGTCTGCACTCCCACCAGCAATGGAGAAGTGTTCCTTCCTCCCCACAACCCTGCCAACATTTGTTATTGGTTGATTTCTTGATAGCAGCCATTCTTTGCAGGGTAAGGTGGAGTCTCAGTGTTGTTTTCATCTGCAACTCTTGAATGACCAGTGATGTGGAACATTTTTTCATGTATTTACTTGCTGCTTTTACTTCTTTGTCTGAGAAATGTCTTTTCATTTCAGATGCCCTTTTTTAATCCCGTCTTCATATTTGGGGGGGTGTTTTTTTGAGTTCTTCATAAAGTCTAGATAATAGTCCTTTGTCTGAGGAGCAGCTCATAAAATTTTTTTCTCGCATTGTAGGTAGTCTCTTAGTTCTGTTGATGGTTTCTTTTGCAGTGCAGAAGCTTTTTAATAAGATGGGATCCCAGTTGTTGATTCTTTGTGCTAGTTTCTGAGCTACTGAGGATTTGTTCAGAAAGTCTTCTCCTATGCCAATGTCTTCAAGAGTTCTTCCTAACTTATCTTCCAGAAAATTTAGTGACTCTTTTTTAATATTTAGATGTTTAATCCACTTGGATTTTAGTTTAGTTCATGGTGAAAGATAAGGTCTAGTTTTAATCTTTGGCAGGTTGAAATCCAGTTTTTCCAGCACCATTTATTAAAGAGGCTATCATGCCTCCAATGAGGATGGCTGTCTCCTTTGTCAAAGATGAAGTAGCTGAGTACATCTGGAGTTGTTTTTGTACCTTCCAATCTATTCCACTGATCCTCAGGTTTGTTTCTTTGTCAGTACCATGCTGTTTTTATCACAGTGGCTTTGTAATATAGTTTCAAATTGGGAATTGTTATACCTGCTGCCATGTCTCTCTTGCCTAGGTTGGCTTTTGCTATTCTAGGTCTCTTCTGGTTCCAAATGAATTTTTGGATTATTTTTTCTAGTTCTGTGATATAAAGTGTTGGAATTTCAATCGGCATTGCATTTAATCTGTATGGCAGTTTTGGTAGTATGGCTGTTTTCACTATGTTGATTTTTCCTACCCAGAAGCAGGGGATGTCTTTCCATTTTCTTATATCGTCTTCGATCTCTTTTTTCAGAGTGCTATAGTTTTCAGTGTAGAGGTCTTTTGCTTCTTTCATTAGAATGATTCCTAGATACTTCCTTTTTTTGGATGCTATGGTGAAAAGAATTGTTTCCCTAATTTCTCAGTGTGTCTGTTATTTGTGTATAAGAAGGCTATTGATTTTTGAGTGTTGACTTTGTATCCAGCTACTCTGCTAAAAGTGTTATTTAAGTCTAGAAGTCTTTTGGTGGAATTTTTTCTGTCTCAATGTACAGTATCATATTGTCAGTAAATAATGACAGTTTAACTTCTTCCTTTCCTATTTTTATTGCTTTAATTTCTTTCTCTTGTCTAATTGCTGTGGCTGATGTTTCCAGAACAATATTGAAGAGGACTAGTGTTAGTGGGCATCCTTTTCTTGTTCCTGATTTTAATGTGAAGGTTTTCAGTTTTTGTCCATTTAATATAATGTTGGCTGTTGGCTTTTCATAGATAGCCTTTATTAGGTTGAGATATAGACCAATCTATTCCAAATTTTGAAAGGTTTTTATCATCAATGGGTGTCGAATTTTGTCAGATGCTTTTTCTGCATCTGTCAAGAGGATCATATGGTAAAAATTTTAATTTTTAAACTACTTCTAACACTTGATTAATTCCATCACATCCTAACAAGTCCTTTTGGAATATAACTTTTAGCACCTTACTAACATTATATATAGTATGTATACAGATTTAATTCAAACCTTATATGTTGACCCTATTGTTTTATAAGACATATAGCATCTCTTTCAATATTTGCCTCCAAAGGCAATTTCTAGCTCCGTGGTGAAGCAGAAGATGTTATTTGGAAAGAATGAAGATTTCAGTGTAAGGGTTTCCATGAAAATATGTCATAGGAAAGAAAGAAAATTATTTTGCAAATGAGATTTTATGAATAGAAGCAGAGACCTCATGAAAATGAGTAAAGAACTAAACTAAATATTACTGACTGTGGCTATAACAAGGAACCATCTTAATGTTATCAAGATTATTTCAAGCTATCTGGTCCTTAATTAAGAATGCAAAGGAATTAACAAAATGACTAAGATTCTCTTTAAAAGAAATGCAATAGAAAATTCACCCAGAGCCATAGCAGACAAAAATTAGAGCACCACTTTATTTAACTATGAATATCCTATACACTGGCATCACTTTGAAATGTAATATCTTTCTGTTCAGGGCTAGAGTGGACCTGAGATTCTGTGTCAAACTCCCACATGTTACCTGGTCCCAAAAAACACTTTGAGCTCAAATTATTTGAGATAATTTAAAACTATTCTTTTAAACTATAAAATATTTAAATAATTGGATAGTATATATAATAATAAAATCAAAGAGGAATAAAACATGCAACTATGTTTCTAGCACAAATTCTCTGACAAATATGACTCTGAAGATTAGCAATAAAAATCTGGCATAAACTAAACAACTTTCCACATATTAATCGACATATTGAAGACTTAGACTATACCTGCATTGGATACTAATGCATAAAATGTTACCAAAAGATTTGCCCATTCCTCTAGAATATATATCATTTCATCATTAGAATAGAAAATACTTCTTTATAGGGCTTGTACTGAGTTTAAGACATGTTAATAACAATAATACAACTAGAAAGTGTTCCTAAGGGGAATAAATTAGTTGTTTACTAGGGTCATGACTTTTCATCTATGTTTTTAGGTTTAGTTGAGTTATTAGATCAAACCAGGTACATTCTTAAAAATATTTTAAAGAAAAAAAGACGTAGCTCAGAAATGCCCTCTGTGGGACCACAAAATAAAGTGCATTTTTTGGCAAATTGCAAAGGCAAGAAACAGCTACCTTCCTTGTAATAGCAAGAATTGAGGTGCCTTGTGACCCATTTAGGCAATTTTTACTATAAAAGCATGGCCATAGTAAGATAACAGGCAGGTTTCCCTCTTGATCACTCCTGTGTTATGAGAGATGATTTCATAGGACCATTCGCCAATAAAATCTTGAAAATTATATGCAGTGTGGTCTTTTAGCCTTTTTGTCAGAAAGGAATAGAATTTAATGAGAAGCTTTATGATATCTCAGCCTTAGTGCTAGTTAAAGCCAGATAAACATTTTACTAGACAAAGAATGGAATCCATAAATATTCAGACATCTGCTGGGACTGGTGTTTGCCTTATCATTTAAAATAAGACAGACCCAGAATGCTGCATCTGTCATGCATTTGAAACTTCCTGTACATTACATGTCTACTTGGAGGAATACAAAATGATTACTGTACCGATGAATAAAGCATTTCTTTCTTGTTGTATGGCAAGGCTGACAAGAATCTTAGGCAGGCAAATGGCTATTAAACCAGTTCACTCTATAGGAAAGCACTGATTTTTTTTTTAAGCTTAAGCTGAACTTGTGGCAGTGTGCATAGACTGTTAAGTATAAAGGAAAGTTTGCAGCATTTAATCAGGTGTATGTATTTCTTCTAATGAATGGAAGTCATGTAGTGAACTCTAAGGTTAAAGTTCTTTGGGTATTGTGTTGCTCTCAGAGACCTTGAGATTCTCATACAAAGTTGTCATTTGTCATACAGAGGTATTTTTAAAGAAAATGGATGAATGGGCCTGTTTTGGCCCGTCCTTTATGCAACCAACAGAATTTTTGTGTTGTTAGAGTTGACATGACCCAATTTGAGCATGAAGTTGCTATTCCTGTTTTGTATTTCATAAAAATCCTGGAGCAAGTACCATTCACTCATTTAGTCATTCATCACCATTAACCAAGCATCTACCTCCTGAGAGACACGGTGCTAGGCTTCAGGATTATTAAAAAATAAATACAGAAGGTATTTTTGTAAATGACTGCAGAGAACTTAAAATCCAAGGGATAAATAAAGTATGATTATAATTAAGCTGTGAGGAAAGTTTTAGGAGGGAAGAGAGAAACGAATGACCAACGGTATGAGTCAATCATGGGAGAGGTGTAGAATGTAATGTTGGAAAAGAATGTTAGAGAACACGTGTGGACCTGATGAAGATACCCAGCACTCCTGGCAAAAACAGTAAATGAAACAGAGCAAGGTGAGTAGATGTAGGTGTAGATGAGAATGAAAAGAATTCAGAGGTTGGAAGGACAAGTTTCACTTCCACAGATCTGGGGATCACGCTAAAAGGGTAAATAGGAAGACATGTGATCATGACAGGTCATGCGTGCTATGCTAAGAAGGCCATCCTAGACCTTCCAGTAGAAACCTTTTGGACACAGATACTGTTCTAACACAATGAGAAAAACACGTGACATTGGTAACCCTACCATTCATTCACTCTACGTGGCTTCTGAATAGGGGAAGCCTGAGTAGACAATGTTGTGATCGCATCACTGAATTGCCCATCTAACCATACACTCTTCATAAGCATGACATTTCCACTCTGAAATAATAGTTTAAAAGTTCTCACTTCACTCAAAAAACAAAAGCTAGGCTGCATTTTGGTGTAAAGGCTTGTTTAACATGATTTTCCTTATATTCCCACTTGAATAATGAAAATTGGTTCTGTTCATCTTTAAAATGTAGATCTGTGCATTTTTACATTATCATTGTTAAGGTAGAAAAACAGGAGCAATTCTCTATATCTCTAATATAATTTTCTATCATGCAATATATGTTGTGCTTAGAAATAGGAAGTTTTCATTGTATCTTGGAAAGTGTGGGATATGGTGAAATGTATTCTTTTTATCCACTCATTTGGTAAGTGTCTTAGCTTAACTGCCCTTAATTCTTGCTTTTTTGTTTTTGATGCCTTTGAATTGATTTTAGAAGTATTTAATACATCTTCAGGGGGAAAGTATAATTCTTAGGAACCCCACAAATTAAGGAAAAGGACTTAGTTTGCATTGTTGGACATGCCACACAAATAGCCTGGTTTTCTCTCATATCATCTACACCACACCACAAGGATTTTTTAAAAAATAGACAAGTTTGTGGGTGATAGGTACCTCCATGTGAGAGTTACTTACCCATCGGTTATGTAACTGGAATCAGAAACCTGAATACAAATTCATCCTTTGTTGCTTAAGCCAAAAGAAGTTTGTTGAAGAGGACCTGGGATTTTTCTATGAACAATAAATAGTCTCTCCCATCCAGCTACTATTATCTCCTTAAATAGAAATATAAAAAGAAAATAGTTTAGTACCACACTTGCATAATGAAATTCTTTTAATAAAATTTTAGCAGGATCAATTCTTATAACCAGGTACACGAATTAATTTAATGATACCCAAGCCAAGTGTTCCGTGGCACATTCAGGCACACTACTTGACACTGGGATGCAAACATTCAAATTTTCAGCTCTCTTTCAATGATGTAATATATCTAGAAATTATTTTGCTCTATTAGAATTCTAAAGAAGTTTGCCAAAAACACTGAAAGCTAATACTAAACATGTTTCTTTAGTTTTAGGCACAAAAGCCTAAAAAAAAAAGCATTGTCGAGAATCTTAATACTTACCTACTTTGTTAAGGAATATTTTCAATGTGGAATATTTACTTCACATTCTCATTCAAAATGACATTATATGTATTAATAGGTACTTTCCCAATAATTGAAACTTATTCACACTTGAACAGGCATAGTATATAATTAGGATTCATTTAAGGTTATCTCCAAGGACAAAATTAATTTGGCTTTGTTTTTTTTTTAATATTACATGTAATAGGGCCCCACTTTCAATTAATGGTAAATAAACTGAAAAAGAACTTGTATAATATTTGATTTAGAAGTAGAAGAAAAAAGACTATTTCTCTATAAAACACATTCTCTTGGGAAAACTATGCACATATCTGTCCAACATTTAGCTTTTAGCAATGGACAATATCTCATTTTTAAACATAATTTCCCAGGATCATAGGTATATTTTATGAATGTCCTAGTCCAAATATTATTAAATCTTGTCCACATTTAGAATCAAGAAACTTAACTCTAGTTAATCACATTTCCAAACAAGCAACAAAATATAGATGAACTGAGAAATTATCATAGGGCCACTGAAAGTCATATAATAGACATTACTTGCTCAGTTTTAGAATTTGGGTAATTAATTTTTATTCCAGGCCTGTAGAAAACTGGTTCATATCCAAGATGTGACCTCAGCATTGAATATAAGATTTACAGTTAGTTGTAGGAACAGATAGTAGATAATCTGTGCCACTTTCTAATGATGTAGTTTCAAATGATTTCTCATTTTGTATACATGGGACATATGAATACATGAGTACACATGTATGTGCCATGATTTTAGAGCTATAGCACTAATGATGCTTTTGGCTGTATAATTCTTTACTGTGAGAACTATCTTGTTTGTGGTAGGATGTTTAGCAATGGCCCATATCACTTAAGTGAAAATAGCACCCGTTCCCCAATCATGATAACCAAATGTATCTCAATGATGTGAAATCACTCTTCATTGAGAAGCATTGCTATATTCACATACACAGATATTTTACTTTGTTAATTTCCATAGATATGGATTATATAACCTTTTGCATAAAATGGATTTCAGCTCTCATCTTTAAGGATGTAGTGGTCAAAAATAAGATAAAAATCACATATATTTGAGTTGAACCATGATTTTAAAATTGAACCACCCCCTTGCAAGAACAAATTTTCTTCCAAGTTATAAAATGTTCCATTTTGATTAATAATCTCAAATAACATTTCTATTACACATATACTTATAATTTTTGATGAATATGGTTCATCCTATTAATAGGGATTGGTGTGATATTTGAACATACAACACACACACACACACACACACATGTGTACTAATCACATCCAGCTTTGCTTTTTCACCCTCTCTGCCCACATTTCCCAACTCCTAGTAATCACTGTCTTATTTTCAGCTCCTTATTTTCTGTTTCCACATATGAAAGACAGAACACATGCTACTTTACTTATCTCTGTCTGGCTTTTTATGCTTAATATAATGTCCCCCAGTTCCATCCATATTGCTGCAAATCGAATTTCATTCTTTTTATAGCTGAATATTCCTATGTGTATATAAGCCACACTTCGTTGATTCATCTTTTGGCGGGCACATAAGTTGATTCCATTTTTAAGCTATTTTGAACAATTCTACATAAATAGGGTTGTGCAGGTATCTCTTTGGTATGTTGATTTATTTTTGTTTTGGATGTATAACCAAATATGTGATAGCTAGATTGGATAGTAGATTTATTCTAGTCTTTTGGGAACTTCCATGATATCTACTTACCTCAATTTAGAATGACTATTATCAAAATTATGATAATAATAATAACAAATGGTAATGAGGACTTGGAGAAAAAGGAACTCTCATATACTGGTGATAGTAATGTAAGTTATACAGGTGTTATGAAGAACAGTATGGATGTTTCTAAGAAAAACTAAGTATTTTTCTACGTGGAGATCTGTTTTCTCTTCATGCATTCAGTAAATATTTGTCTTAATTATTTTCTTGTCACTGTAGCACAATACTCAACACCCACAACTTAAAGGAGGAAAAGTTTATTTTGTCTCAGAGATTGGAGAGAGTTTAGAGGTTTCAGTCCATAGCCCCAAAGCAGGATGTCAGCCCCCAAACAGAGGAGCACAGCAGAGGGGAAACTGTCCTTGGCATGGAAGGCAGGAAGCAGCAGAGCTTCCTTCTTTCCCTTTATTTCCATCCAGGCTACAGATCTACTGGTTAGGTCCTCCCATACCCACAGTGTAGCTTTCCTCTTTGATAAATCAATCATGCACACTCAGAGATATGCTAAACCGGTATTGCAAACTCATGATCCATTCACCTCCCAAAGCCCTACCTATGAGAGCATGAGGCTGAGGGAAGGGGCCACCTAGCTACGTGGCATAACAATATTCACGAAGCATGTATTTTGTACTTGTGTTATAGGCACTATAGACGCTGAATAGAGAGTGAAGAGCAAGGCAGATATGATGTCAATCTCTTTAAATTGTACAATCTAAATCAGAAATGCTGGTAATGTTAGCCTCTTTAAATTTAACTGAACAATTAGTACTACTGACAAAAATTATTTGTAGAAGTGTTATGGGTATCTAGTGCATATAATTCCTCTATACAAAGATTTTTAAAAAATTGTGCAACCCTAAATTTTCTCAGAAGGTAGAATATTAACAGAGGCAATTGAAGAATAAGAAAATCAGGGAAAGGATTCAATGTTGGAATGGGTTTCTGGGGGGTAGTGTGGCTCCCATCTTACCACAGTTATTCATTACTCTCCAACTTACAACCAATATCTGTCACAAATCATTACAATCTGAGTGACAGTGGAAGCCTACCATGTTCATCACAGACTGCAGTTTTATGACGATAGCTGAAGACAAATGATTATTTCTGAGAATGAAAGCACTTCTTGCTTCTTTTTTTTCTCACCACAGTGGCAATTTATAAACTCTGTGCTCTCTGCTCACATCCAAAAATGAACCTATACTGACACCAACAAATTTAAAAGACTCAATATCTTCGCAAATACTACAAGTTAAGGAATGTTTTACACTAATATTATGGGACAATACATTTGGATAGCTGCTTCCCAAGTTAAAGTTATGCCATTTGTATTATGAAATCATAGTACCTATTTGAAAATCATTGACAGTAACTACTATATTTGTAAGCTTATATTACTCTCTACACTCCATTTTGTGTGTATGAAATTATTTCGGTATGTGAAAAATCAACTAACTATGTCTTCTAGAAAGAGTAAAAGCTGACAGGAAAAAATAAGACAGATGAAAGCATAATGACATTAGACCACATTTTTAAAAGTTATGTTGAATGATCAGTATTAAAATTTTAATACTGATTTACACAAGTCACTATAGGAGATAGTATAATATGGACCACACATTTTTTGATGTGAAACATTTAGATAATGGGACGAAAGGTGATATATATATATTTTCTTTTTGCATTCATTTTACACAAATAATTTTCTTATTATTATCTAAATAGTGTTCTTACCTTTTGTTCTGACATTCATGTAATTTCAAATACAAGACTTGCTAAGATACCAAATAGGAAGGACTCACAAATCCACTGAAACACACGCCAAAGTGATCAAAGGGAAGCATGTCAAGTCATGATAAGGTCTGAATAATTCTGGTAATCTCCTAGTTCAACTCAGCAAAAATGTGAGCTTGACCTTTTTGAATTTAACAAGATAAAATATGATTATTACATAAAGTCCCATGCCCTATATAAGACTAGATAAAAACAAATAATGGAAAAACATCACATGTGAAATAATGGTAATTATTGGCCTCTAAGTACTATAATATTAGCTTAAATTTTGTAGAAAATTTTTGTAGATAGAACATGCTTCTCAAAATATAGTGTCTATCAGCATCACCTGGAGTCCTTGTTAACACACAGACTTGGGGCCTGACCCCCAGAAATTCTAATTCTAGCTGCTCATTCATATATCACAGCTGGTGTGGCACTGGCCTAGGATACTGACCATGAGAAAAATGTTAATACCGATAGTACTTAGTGTAGAGCATGTTTGGCATCGATACAGATGTTAAGCATGTTCTAGATGGGAGAGAGGTTGCCTAAGTTTTCCTTGATTTGATGGCCATATATTGCAGTTAAAAAATTGATGAAAACTTGAAGACTTCAAATTTCTTTCAAATGTGAGCAAAGGTTAACAACACAGATGTTTTCCAGACTTAGGTCAGGTATATTAGTCCACACATGATGGTCTTTGAAAGCTGTACCCAAGTTACTGTTCAAGTTGTTTATTTCTGAATTTGAATGACCAAATCCACCCTTTGACTATTGAGTGAGAGTGGTAGTTTTGTTTTGCAGATGTTGTGGGTAAAATGGAGCAGACATTCCCATCAGCTGTTTGGTCATTGTGCTTTTTAGTGGAATTACAGCATGCTACATATTTTTCTTTGCAGCTTAAACAATGAGCAAATCCAGACATCCAGAGATGCTAAAATGAAAAATCTGTTTCCTCTTGCTTTGTCATTTACCAGGTGAACTCTGTCAGACAGCACATTCTATACATTTTAAGTAAATGAAATTACCCTTAATGTGTTGGCAACATCTGTCAAAACACTCTTCAGTCAGGAATGGATTTGACAGTGTATTTAATGTCGCAGAATTATGGTTGAGGACATTGGTTTTGCCTTAACCATAAGATTTTTCTCTTTTTTTTTTCTTATTTTTGTTTTTCTTTTCTTCTGTACAATATAATACAAAAGGTATTCTCTTGTCTTTGGTAAGGAAAGAGACATACAAACACCAACCAGCCCTTATAGCTCTCTAAATTACCTATCCTTAGAAAGTATCATCAAGAAAATTCCCTAAGGAGTTTCTGTCACTTACTTTCAGCTAAATCAATAATTGTACATCTTACCCATTCCCTGGAGATTAAAGAATTTATGTTCTTTATAATTTGTGCACATTCTTTATTCATTGAACACTTTTACTAAATGTAACAATGTATATTCTTACATATACTCCCCTAAGAACCTTTATCTTATTGTTTACTTATTTGCAATAACTGTTCCATTTAGTAAAGGAATAGTTCCTCTACATTATTTTCCTTTCTGTGCCTAGTGCTGCTACTTAGAATTCCAAATTATGACAAATCCCTTCCCACACTTCTTTTTGATTGTCAGGCTTCTGGTTTATACACAGAAGCAGCATACTGGCATCTGTAATCAAATGAGTCCCCATACACTGCTTTCCATGAAAAGATTCTCTAAGAACTAGACAGGCCTTCTTAAATTAATTCCTAATGCAGGCATTCAATCCTTCCACCCTTATCGTGCATGGATTTTGATTGTTCTGCCACATGCTCACCTACCTCATTTGCCTCTTCTACCTAAAAACTAACATCTACCTCATATACCCTCGGGGAATGTGCAACCTCCAAGGTACTGAGTAGAAAATATCCTCACGAACAATTTTGCCATTACCTCAGATTTACATAAATGATCCTCTTTGTGGTTACAAAAGGATGATTAGGATCGAGGGATTTCTGGAATTCTGACAGTTTTAACTCCATATTGGAATGTGTAGGGTCAGATAGCCTAAAATGTTAGTCTGAAATCTCAAAATCAAGAGTAGAATTGAAGTTTTGTTCTGCTAAGGGTTAGAATATTGGGAAAGTGCCACTTTTTGGTTAAAAAAATGCTTCAGAACATCCATCTTAACTCTGAGGTTATTCTATAATTTATCCCTAGGTGATTTAAGAAGAACCGTAGTTCTTCTTAAAGTGTTTACTTCTGGTCTGGCACAACAAATACCTGAAATGAAGGCCAGTAAGTATTTTTTTTTCAAAGAAAAAACATAAAATTGTTATTGGTGATAAAATTCAAGCAGCAGGAAGGAAAGATGGTCTGAATTATAATTAAGCAAAATATTTTTATTTATATGTCTCTCACTCAAGAAGTAACCTGTGATACAATTTACAAAATCAAGAAATTCCAACACAGAAGCACAACTATGTACATTTACAATCATAAGCTTTCCCATGCCCTTGCCACTCAACCCCACCCTGCTCCTCTAAGAGAAGCTCCCCGTTCTGCCATGTTGCTTTTCTCTCCTTTGTTGAGAAGCAACCGGGCAGATCCTCCCCATAATAAAGGCTTGTTATGGTCCTGGTCTGGTCCTGGTTTTCAGATCTTTTTACCTAACACTACAGATCTATCGAATGATACATATATTTTTCTGGTTGATCTCAGAGCAAAAGTCCAAATGTCAAAGTATTTCCAAATAATTGGTTCAATTTGTATTCTTCAAAATCAGGAGGAGGCCATAGGGAAGGCTGAGTGGGAACACTGCTCTTTTAACAGATGTAGTCAGAAAACTGGATTTGTATCCAAATTGATCACCCTGAGCGAAACTATTTTAGGAAACAATTGCTTGTGAATAATTAGTTTTGGTGGTAAGATCTTGCCAGCTATGTGCATCTGTCCTTGTTTTATTTCTCTGAAATAATTACTTATATGGAAGAAAAAATAACATAGAAAATATTGTTTAAAAAATGTATTCAGATACATGATCACATTATTACAACTGAATATTTTGTATGTTGTGATATCATGAGTGTCTTTTTATTATTATATCTAACATAAAGCATTTGAATTATAATATCACCAAAATTTCATCCAATTCTAGCCTTTCTTAATTTTTTTAAAAAGATGTTTTCTCCTTCTCTTATTTAGCTACTGAGAGAATAGTAGGGTAGGAAAAGTCATGTGGAAAGATAACATGGTCTGGCTCCACCCACAGACACATAATATATACATTGAAATGTTTAAAAATGTATCTTCTTTCCTGTATTTCCAACAGCTATAATAAATCAAAACACATACTCTAGCAGTATACCTTTCCTAACAGCTGATGAGAAAAGACATTTTTCCTTTCATAAATTTTAATTTGTGCATGGACATAAAAATTTGACCAGTTTTACCAAAGTTCAGTATTCTTCTGGGTTGTGTTAGAAATCTAGGTAGAAAATAGGTCAAACGATTCAGAGAAAAATACCTGAAAAACAGTAGCTTTTATTTTTAGATAATTAATGTTAGATTTCAGTATGTCGTTCAAAGAGATTAGGTCAAAAAGCCATCTGCACTTACAGTATCTTCCCAATGGCAAATTGTATTGAGATGATCAAAAATTACCCGTGTAAATCATGCATAAGTGGAATAAAGTAAAAGTTAGATTTAATTTAAGAACAGTTAGAAAATTTCCATTAATGTTCATCTTTTTTCAGTCAGATAAGCTTGCATTTAGAACAGCAGGATAGAAGATATGTATGATTTCTTTGAATACATTCTAGGTCAACTTTTGGAAAAATAAATGACAGATACTTTAGACACCACATATAAATCACATTAGAGGAAGGGAGTTGCTAAGGCTGTATATTTAGAAAAAGACAAAATGACATGGATGAGTTAAAAAATTGTATACACCTGAATTTAACCTTTTCAGCAAAAAGTAAATATATTTGATGTTAACATAAAAACATAGTATACTGTATTTATTTTCTTAGAAGTTGTCTTCCTGTGGAATGTGTTCTCAGTTGGACTCTGTATGTGCTTGTAGGGTGCTGTGATTACACCAACAATGGACCATCCTATCTCAATGCAGCCAACAAACATGATGGGTCCCCTGACACAGCAGATGAACCACCTTTCCTTGGGCACAACAGGAACGGTGAGTTAAAGAGTTTGTTCGTTGGATTTGAATAAGACACAACATTGTCTTTTAGCTGAAATTATTAGTGGAATGGGTTCTGGATCCTAGCCTAACACACCTTTTAGGTTCCAGTATGAATGAACTTTATTGTGCACTTCAGATTCCAGGAAACATTTGCTCACCTTGACAAAGCTGAGGACTCTACTGTACCACACTGAAACCTCAGGTGCCTTTTGCTATTGTGACGCAAATGCACGAGGAATACTATTTGTTTTTGGAAATGTGTCCTTTTGCGCACACCTACACATCTAGACTCAGTGAAGATATTCTAGCTTCTTACACAAATTTTTTACCGCTTTAGCCAGTGTATCATCTAATTTCTCCAAAGCACTGACTGTGACTGATACAAGGGCTTTTTATTTACTTTCAATGTTTAAAATCATAAAAGGTAATTGAGAGCTTGGCATAATTGAGTTCTTTTGATGTTTTTCTTTGATATGTTGACATAGATGTTACTGAAAAGAAGAAAGGGACTTTAATGGGCTTAATCTCTTTTATTAGAATAGAAAAATTTTGAATGATTTATTTCTCCTTAGAAACAAAAGTGTACTGAAAAATAAGGCTATACCTTGATTTTATAACATTTGAAATCATGGAAAAATGTTTTTTTAAAAAGATACTTTCAAAAATAATCAAAAACATATTCAAGAAGATAAATATTTAATGCAACGTTGCTAAAACTTTATTACTATTACAGAGAACAGTGAAAACCTCATGTGACACCATTAGTAGTTTTATTTTTTCTAAATTTTAATACAGATAGTCTTGTCATTTTTAAGATGTAAAATATATATATAATTTTTTCTCTGATGCAGCTTAGATATTGTAGGAAAAGCACCAGACTAAGAATGAAGAACACTAGTTTTAAATCTTGATTGAACCCTATCGTTTCATCTGTCTGTGGAAAAATAGTAACTTCTGGTCTCAAAAATGTTCAGATATTGAATTTGATATATGCCCCCAACTACATGATTTTATATATTTTGTTCTATATATTTCTTGCACATCATCTACAAATATCTATGTACACTATGCACACTACCTATAAATGGGATTTTTACCTCAAATCAATGGCCAGCTTGCTGAGTAGAGGTATTGATGTGAAATATAAGAAATTTTGACACGTCCTTTGAGGCCTCACTAATCTGCCCTACATGGGAAGAAAATCCATATTCTTAATGGAAAGAGTCATAGTATTTCAGTAAAGAAACTGAATTTTATTAACAAAAACAAAGCTTTTATGTCTAGGGCCCATAGAAAGCAATTGATGATGACACATGTGTCTGAATGTTTGGGTTGAATCAAATGACTTCTTAGGTGTTTGATTTTGAGTTTTGGAAGTCATGTTTAAGATTACATTGCCTTGTTACCGTGGTATAGGTAATTTTCATCAGAGAAAATGTTTGAAGATAACAGTTTTGTTCTTAGTGTGTAAGGATTATTTGTAGTCACCATGTATTAAGAAAACAGCAATTAGTAATTAGTACGCTTGAGTTTTATCATGCTCCAACTAGTGATTGCCCTCTCTCAGCCTTCCTGTCCTTTAATAATCATAAATTTTGAATGAGTGAAGTTGGAAATGTTAATCTCTTGACAAACTGGAATATAATAACAGAGAAAGTTAAAATGCAAAGCAGAGAAAAAATGTTCATCAAACTGGAATATAATAACAAGAAAGTTAAAATGCAAAGCAGAGAAAGAAAATGTTCATGAATTTTACCTCTTTAAGTAAAAAAACAAAGCCACTACCTGCTAAAGTGTAAGTTTATGAATGAGTAAAAATACAAGAGTTAGGCTGAGGATATGCCTTAATTCTTTAGGAAAAATAAACTAAACAACGCTGAACAGGCTCAGAATTGTAATAGTTATCAATTCAATAATATTTATATAATTATATATTTGAGCACTTTCAATAAGAACAAATTAATGTGAGACAATAACTTTTACTCAGCTGGTAACAATAATAATTTTATATTAACACATACTACTCCTTTTCTTAGAGAGTATTTAGCATACGGCTTATTTTTGTCACTTCCTTTAGGTTTTTGCTTTTTTTCATTTTTTTTCTCCCTTTCACTTTGCAAATAAATAATGTTTTGATACATTAAAAGTCTCATATAATATAATTTTATGGAAAAGTTTAAAATTTAATGAGACTCTGGATGGGCAGAAAGGAAACTATTGCTCTGCTTATTTACTGAACAAAATTATAATTGAGTGTGCCGAGTGTCCAGAGCGCTGGGTTTTTTTCCCCCTTAAGCTGTCACTCTAATCTTGGAAGTGCCATGAGAGAGTCATTTTATCTGAATTATTTTATTGGTAGTTGGAGTGGCTATTATGTAGTTGAGGTTGATGTTTAAAGTTAAGTTTTCCCACCTAATGCAATATTTGCACTGATGGGGAAAGCAACCTGGCATTGTAGAAAGTCCAGGGACTTTGGAATCAAACTGGAATTAAAAGCTTGGTTCTACCTCTTTATTGGTAAGCATGTTTAGGCAAGTTGTTTAACTTCTTTGAATTTCTACTTCTTCTTTTACAAAATGAGAAGCATCCCCCAGGGGTGTTATGAGTGTTAGATGGAATGATGTATATAGCACACCCAATATCTCTAGGTATCATAGGTATTAGGTATTATAGGTATAGATACCTAATACCTATAATGCCCACAGGTGCTTATCAAATAATCTGCCCTTAACCCTCTAGCTCCAGTGGCTTCTACCTGGCGGGAGTCTAGACCAGGTAGCACACTATTAAAATCACAGAACAACTCTTTCACTTGTATATGTCAAGCGATGTCATTTATTTCTTTAAAAGTTTCCACTTTGTTTACTGCTGTAATACTCATCTACGATTACAAAGTCCCGATTCCACATTCTTGCTAAGTCAAACTAATGAAGTTGACTAAATTCAAGTAAATACTTTTGAAACAGATATCAAACTTGCTCTATGTTTTCCTGTGTTGTAAATGTGAACATGACATACAAATGCACATGATATTAAAATTATATCCTAGAAGTATTTCCTATTCAGTTAAACATAAAATCTCTGTCTGAGTTTGGAAGACAGTGGAGAGACATGGTGGTCTGGGCAGACTAGAATACAGGCGCCTTGTCAGGAGAAGGCAGCCACAGCAGCTTTTGCTGCATGGGTGTACAGACCCAGGGGGATCATAATTTCCAATTTTTCAAGATAAGCTGAATATTTGGACTTTGATACATTTTCCTATCATTGGATATTGGACACAGTTTGTCCCCGAAGCTCCTTACGTGTGACTGTGGCACAAGGTTTTTCTGGTTCTCCTATAAATTCTCTGGCCATTCTTTCTTCTTTTCTTACAGTCACTAAGCCATGCTTTCGTTTTTAACCAGCCTACATGATTTCCTTAAGCAATCTAATTCACTTTCATGGTTTTAAACCTTGCCTTTCACACAGAAGACTCCTATATCTGAGTCCTCTATGCTAACCTCATCTTAGAATGACGCATTTTCCAACTATTTGCTAGCTATCTCCATGGAAATTTCCCTCCAATTTTTTCAAGTCAGCATGACCACAACTAACCTCATGAGATTCCCTGATCTTCCTTCTAACTGAATTATTTTCCTCTTGGGTTTGCCTACACCCTGTTTTCTTTCAAGCTAATGCCATGATCATTTGTTAGTAGCCATACCACACACCTACAGCTCTATCCAGTCCCCTTTCTTCTCCCTCACTACCATATAGAATGTTTAAGTCTAACTAGTCATATTTACAGGCACCGTTTCTGCCAGACACATCCTCTCTTTCACATTCCAGGGACTCTGCCCTGGGCCTCATCTGTTTCATTGCAATGGTATCCTAACTGCACTTTCTTGCTTTCAGTCTCCCAGTTTTCTCCAGATCATTCTGTATCATGTTACCACAACCAGGTAGTCTAAAATGAAATAACAGCAACTCTCTCCTGCCCAGAAGTATTTGAAGACTTTCAGACAACTGAGTTTACTGAAATTCTGCAAAGCAAACAAAGTCTGATCAGTGCCAAGTAAGAATAAAATAAGAAACTCAGCTCCAGAAAGTGATGGTTTTCAAGGGCAGAATAGAGTGAGATCCAGTAAATATTGAGTAGAGTAGTTAATGATCAAGGCTGAGCTAAATTCAATTATTTTTTTCTTTTTTAAAAGGTGGACTAAGTTATAGCCTATGTCCCACTTTCCTTTTTAAGATCCTGAGCTAAAGGAGTTATATTGAGCCAAAGGCTCTTTTTTAATCTTCATAAAAGGAGATGTATTTCATGTCATATAACTCTATAGTTTGAAAAGGGTGCCGTGCAGTTTAATTAATCTCTCTGCATAACTTTTCATTTCAAATGTTTATTGTTCAATTTCCTACCTATTTTTAAGATAGATACATCTGTCAGCCTTAAAAGAAATGAATTTTATGCAAGCAGAATGACTGCTCTATTTCATGTCTCTGCTGACCTTGATGAATTTTTCTAGCTTTGTCTGCTTTTGTTTATTTTTGCCACAGGATTCCTTTGATTGAAGCAACCCCAGTATCGGTAATTTCTTATCACTTTTGTGTAAGCTTTATCAGAAACCACTGGAGACTTTACTGCGTTATGAAAGTCCCCAAATTGCATGACAATCTTGTTTTACAAGTTTCTTATCTCCCTTTCATTTGTTCAGTTGCTCCTCACCAGTGGCTTTCAGTGTCACCCAAATCTTTTGAAAGAAATACAAAGATTTTGTTCTGAAGCCTCTTTGTCTGCAGTTAGTGTTGTGTTCTCCAAGCCACTGGTGATTTGTGACATCACTGGATTCCCGTGGTGCAACTATACCCACTCACAAAAGCTTGTAATTGTACTCCATTATTCACCACAGTTCTCTAGGGTTTTTCAATAACAACACTCCTTTACTGCTCTAAAATTCAGAAGACTCCAGGAGAAACATCTCAATTATTCACTTTGCTTAGATATTATCTTTTATCATTATTGGGTGTGAATATTTAATATTTTTAATTAATAAATATGTTGGTACAGTTTAGACATGCATAATGGTCACATTCATCATAGGGAATTTGTACCTTTACATGCTATATCTGGATTCTTCTTTTTATTCCCATTCCCCTCCCCTCCTTTCAACCGCTCTTCCCTCCTTATTTACAAAACTTTGTTTCCACTTTTTCCTTCTTTACCCACTTATTTATTTTCCCTTCCTTCCTTTCCCATGTAAGTATTAAGATGGAGTCTTAAAAACTTGCTTAATCTAATTTTCAAATAAAAGACCTTTGAAGAGCAGTCTAACAATGTAAATATCTATTAAGTAAATTTTAAAGTTTTTCTGTTTAAAAATAAACTGTGCAATCAAATAAATTAGCAACAGAGTAAAAAGTCCTAAACCATAAAATGCCCAAAAAATGAACAAAAGTGGTTGATAAAGAAGGGAACAGGATATGGCAAAATATATGAAAAGTTAGTTATAATAAAAGACAGAAACTACAACTTAATCCAACATGTAGAATTAACACAAGTACACATATCCCATAAAGTAAAGTTATCAGAATAGAGCAGACTACTGATAATGGTGTTGGAAAATAAGCACTTTCAAACAGTGATTATGTGATAGAAGAAATCTAAATTTGTATTCAGCACTAGTTAAAGCAAAGTAGGCAGTCAAAATACTTCAGCACATTTATGCTGACAGAAAGAACAACTACAGTTTTGAACAACTAGTTTATTGAAATATCCTAAAATTTAAAATAGCCTTCATGCTTCAAAAATACTTGATAGTGTTCTTTATAATGGTAATGAGAAGAAAATTGAACAAATCATAAACTATCCATACATTGAAGTGCAAAACAGCATATAATTATGAGTTTAAAGTAATTTGAATAAGAGTAATTTAAAATGTTATATCAAAAATGAAAGTAAATTTGTTATGTGGAGTATGATGCCCACTGTGGAAAATAAAATAAAATAATGGTGTAAAGAAACGAAAAGCAAGTGTGACTATTTTGAAGGAGAAGATTAGAGACAATTTCTATTTTAAACATTATAGTTGTCTATATTCTCCAGCTATTCAATAATCAACATTATTTTCTCATATTATTTACTTTTAAATTTTATATTTTTGATAAATGGCATGGTTCAAAAATTAATGGTTTTGTTTTTTCTGGGGTTTTGTTTGTTTGTTTTATACTGGTAATGTGTGACTGGCACTTTTTCAAAAGGTAGGAATTAATACGACTATTAATAAAATATTTTATAGTCTTAAAATGATTCTATTTCTCCTAAATTTGGAATTATAATTAATCTACAAGTTCACTGAACTATTTTGAGAAACATGGTTTTTGTTGCATTTGAATCTTCTGATCAGTGTTTGCTTTTGTCAAAGTGCTTTGCGATGTTTAAGTTCTTAACCTTCTCATATGGCACTTACTCTGGAGCATGATTAATATTATCCTTTTGTGGCAAGGAGATGAAAGTGAGAAATTTGGGGTGGTCCAAAAGGTTTTTAATGGGTGGAAAAATAAATTTGGGGTTTTGGCTTTTAAAGTGGAATTCAGGTCATATGATTAAAATAAGGGTTCACACAAGAATATCTATTTAACCATGTTTGGAGCAGTTCATTTGAATCTGAACAATACTGGGTCCCTTTTAAAATTTTTCCCCCAAAGGAGAACTGAAACAAGATTAGAATTTTCCTCTTTTAGAAGGGGGGTTAAGGCCACAGGCTATGTTCTACTTTCCCTTTTGTAAGATCCCTGGCTAAAGAAATCGTACCGAGCCAAATCTTTTTTCATCTTCAGAAACACAAATAGATATATTTGGTCCCGCATGAATCAAAATTTTGCAATGATTTCCATGTAATTCAATGAAGCTTTCCTAAAAATATGTTACCTCTGGTGTTAGAACACTTCAGCAAAAAAACAGCCATCATCCATTCAATAGGCTGTGGTCTATGAATTTCTGCTCCACAATGTCAGCGCAGAAAGCTTCTGTGTGGAGAAAAAGTCCCCTTGGCTTTGCCTCCCAGATAGCCACCCATCACACCTGGAACTCAGTGCCTAACAATACAACTGGGGCTTCAAATTGCATTCACCTCCATACATTACGAAAATGTGTATGTTTCTATATTTCTCCTCTAAATTTTCATTCTTCCTTTTGTTCCCCAGGACTTTGCCTTATATCATGCTTTGGTCCCCCTGCAAATAGGCTGCCTGTAAAACTTTTGTGTCGCCAGGGAGGGTAAACATTTCTCACCGATTCCCTAATAAAGAGAACAAACAGGAACATTATTATGTTCCAGGACAAATTACAGTGAACTGGCAGACCATGCTGGCTCTGACATCATGGACAACATGGTGGTAATGGGAACCATGGTAAACTAGAGAAACAAGGCTTTCACTGCTTAAAGGCAGGGGTTTAGATGGCCATGTGACACACAGTGGGCCTTTCCAAGTTTTAAAGCTAAGATCCTGTTTTATTTTCTTTTGTACTTCATTGCATTCTTCTCATGCTGTTTTCATTCAAAGATTCAATCCCAAGACAGGATTATGATACTCCACCAGCTGTTGTGTCAGGTAGGAAAATTCTAATTCCTTTAAGATGTGATTTGAAGGGGAGAGATGGAGCTTGCCTGGTTTTCTCCAAAACTCTTTAAAGCAGTGATTCTCAATAGCAGTGGGTACAGCAAATTTGGATTTTATTTTGGCAGGGGGTGTATATGTTGCTTTTTAAATAAAAAAAAAAAAGAGCTCAAAGACACTGTGTCTATCAAGAACACACAAAAGATAGAGCCTCTATTCTCTATCGGTGATTCTCAATGTTAGAAAAGGTCATCACCATTTCTGAAAAGTGGGATGAGGACATTATATTTAGCAAAAGAGTCATGGGTTCATAAAAATAGATTGAGAAGCACTGCTTTATAGACCAAAAGTATCCTGAAGTTTAAAATATCATCCCATTTTGCTTATCTGGCACCCAGCACAGGGTCTGACAAATAGTAGGTACTCAGTATAATTATTTGTTGAATGAATTAAAAGTTTAAATTTGTTTCAAAAATGACATTTTGTACATCAAAGTAAATCTATCAAGATTTTATTTGTACAACAAAGTGGCAGTGGTTGCTTTGTAAATACATTAGGGTCTTCAGGATTTTAATTACCAATATTTAAGTTGTTTCCTAGAGTTTTGGTATAGCTTGGAACAGGTGTATGTGTGCAAAGAAGTTGGTTTTTATTTTAAACTGCATAGACTTTGTGCATTCATCTTAATTTGGAATTTTGATTTCTTGCAAAGAGGAAAATGGGCACAACTGTTTATTTATGTTGACTTTTTTTTTAGCTAAATGAAATACTGGCAGTCTGAAGTGCTTCGAAATCTTTGATCCTTTTAGATGGAAAAAACACAAAATCCAAACTCAGAAGAGCATTAGGGAGACAGAGCTAGAGAGAATGAGAGCAGATATAGTAAAGGAGTCCACAGAATGGTCAAGCCTGTCATCCAGACAGGGACTTCCAAGCGAAGAACATTGTGTTCTTGACCACTCTGCTTGCTTGACCCAGCATCCTCAGTGTCCTGCTGGGAGACAGAGCTAGAGAGAATGAGAGCAGATATAGTAAAGGAGTCCACAGAATGGTCAAGCCTATCATCCAGACAGGGACTTCCAAGCAAAGAACATTGTGTTCTTGACCACTCTGCTTGCTTGACCCAGCATCCTCAGCATAATCTCTGTCGTGTGTCCTGTGGACTTGTCCAGTTATGTTCATGGCCACCTTCTTACCTTGGAACGTTAAGTAAGCATTTCCGCATCGAGGAATGGTGGCTTCATTTTCAACTGTGAAGTCCCTTTTGTCCTCTTGAGGATGTCTATAAATTTCCGTTACTTAAAATATCACAGTCTTTCTCCAAAGCATGTTACTTGTCATATCTGAATGTGCCATGTTCATTTAAGATATGGGACACTTGGGAAGAGACTTTGTTTGACTTGTACGGCTTCTGCTTTGTTTGACATGTAGCGTCTTTGTTTACCTAGCGGAATCTATTCCGGATACTTTATCAGTGTTAATACTAATAAGTGACCCAATCTGGAACTTTCTTTCAACTAACTGTCCTGATTTCACTTTCAAGAACACATTGCAAAAAGTAAAGTACTTATATATTACCCTTGGGTCAAGTGCTACCAAATCAATTGAGGCAGAAACCCTGGCTAAAAATCAGAGCTCTAGATTCAACAGACTTTAGTCACTGAAAAGTCTTGAGCAAATATGTAATCTGATAAAATAGTTTAAGAAATATCGTCTAGAAGTTTTGTGTGTGTTTGATGAAAAAGATAAAGGAATTGCACAGAAAAGTTAGAAGCTCACACATTATAAATTTATATTAAAAATCTGCTATAGTCCTACAAATGGAGTACAGAGGAAGGGACCAGTATAGTGTTCATATGAAAAATAATGTTTTGGGTTACTTTATAGTTATTGTTTCCTCATAAGATAAGATGGCTGGCTTGACATATAATTTTCATAGATCTTTTTTGTTTTACCTCAAATAGAAACAGACTTACTTTTTAAAAATTGTCTTTTCACTGACTGGTGGGACAGCTTCAGTGAGTTTTGAAAACTTGTATGTGCTTTGCCCAACCATATCAGAAAAGTGAAATGGCTATTGTAATAGCTCCTTCCATACTATCCCAAAATTCCAATATTGAACAACTCAAATAGTTATTTGCCAGTGTAGGAGCTAACCAGATTTGCTCTAATTTATTAAAGTTCAGGATATGTGCTTCATGACTTGCAGGCTATCACCCAGACTAATTCATTCAATCAATATTTCAAACATTTAAGCAATTTCCATACAGTAGATACTACATTCTAGTGATAGATGTTCAAATATGAGTTGAAAATAGATCCTTTGTGGGCCGGGGATTTAGCTCAGTGGTTCTGCTGCCTGCCTCTCAAGCACAAGGAGCTGAGTTCGATCCCTGATACCCAAAGAAAAAAAGAAAAGAAAAAGAAAAGAAAATAGATACTGGTAAGCCATACTGCGATCTCATTTAATGTTATTAGTGATATTCGACATATAATATATAAAGGAACAAGAATCTAGAAATAAAATTTGAAATCCTCAGAAATACAGTGCATTTTGAGCTGTATTAGGAAGGATAAATCTGAGTTTACCAATTAGACAACAGTGGGAAAAGTAAAGTAAGGAAAGAGTACAGGATATGGAAACTCTTAGAAACAAGAAAGAGTATGCAGTGTATTAAGCCTCAGTAAATCAATTGATAAGGAGTCAAAGCCAGGTCAGTATAAATCTGACTTGGGGTGAGAACACTTTTTTCTTTGAATCATGTTTCATCTTATTCTTTTATTTGTTTAAATGATATGTACTGGAAACATTATATGTGGTTATTATCGTGCTAAGTGCTAGGGATGCAACTTTTTTCTAATGAATTAGGAAATTAGGTATAAACAAATTACTGCCACACAATGTCATAAATGCTTCAATTATAATAATGATTAAGTTTGTCCAGTCATAAATCAGATGCCTGAATAAAGAAGCTACTTGTGTCATTTACTAATTGTGGAAACATGGGAACGTTATTTCTCTGTAGCTTAGATTACTTATCTGATGAAATAACCTCATAAGTTTTTCCTAAGCATTGGATAAGTTAAGGTTGGATGAGTTACAATATTTACGCTGCTTAAAACAGATCCAGGCATAAAATTAGAGTTCAAATATTATTAGCCACAGCTATATTAATCATTATTGGTATAAGCATTGTGACAGCACAAAAAAGAACAACTAACTCTATTAAGAGAGGTCAGAGAAATAGTCTCAGCAGAATAATTCTCTAAACATAGATATAAGGATACGTGAGTATTGTCTAAGTGCACAATACTTTAGAAGGGAGAACTTATGACCAAAGAGGCAGCATGTCCAAAAGCTTATTTGAACAAAGTATGGCAGAATGAGGGAAATACAGCTGTATAAATAGGGCGAAGATATACACAGAGCAGAAAGAGTAGAGAAAATAAGCCTAAGAATGAGATGTGATGGAACAACACCACCAAATATAGCCTATTTGACATTATGACAACAGAAAAACATTAAAATTTTTTATGTTGGAGAGTAACATAATAACTCTGGGTATCAGGTAGGGAGAATACACTGGAGAGAGGCAAAACTAGAAAGGAAAGAACTGAAGTCAGCAATCCAAGGAAGAAATCACAGTGGTTTGTTCTCAGCACATAGAAATGAAAATGGAAAGTTGGTAAATTTATGACATATTAATGAGGTTTAACACATAAGACTAGCAAACACTTGAATATCAAAATAGGAAGATAAATAATTAAATCTAGCTCATAAATTCCTAAGAACTCAAAGGCCTGAGGTGCTATTTGTCAGGGTCTGAACCATGGAAAGGAAGATCAGATTTGTCCAGAAAAGGACTGAATTTAGTGTCACGTATGTTGAGTTTGAGATTTCTGTGATGCATGCTGTTGAATACGTTTGGATATTTCTGTCTGAACTCAGATGATATCTCCTACCTAGTAGGGGGGTTTGGAGATACCATCATTGAATTAAGCGGTGTCACCTAGAGAATGTGATCAGGGCCAAAGAAAGTACACATGATCTTAAAAATAAAGAGTCAGAAAATTGAGCTTAAAATAAAGATTGAAAAAGACAACTCAGGTGTGGAAGGAAGAACAAGAGGATGAAGTTTCAAAAGAGAATGCTGTCTAGTGACATGGGTCTGGAAAATAAGCCATTGGATTTTGCCTTAGTTACTTTTCTCTTTGTTGAGACAAAATACCTACACCTAAATTTAAAGGAGGGAAGGATTATTTAGCTGAGAGTTTGTAGGGGTTTTAGTTCATAGTTGGCTGGCTGCAAGGCAGGGTGGCAAGGCAAAGGGCATCCCAAAGCAGGGAGCAAGCAGCAAGCAGCAAGCAAGGACTCTCTCTCCCTTACAATTTATTCAGTCTACCCACCATTAGGGTGGATAGCACTCACATCTAGGACCTCACCCAGAACCATGCTAAACCAATCAGTGGACTAATTTAGTAATCATATATCCTTGATCCCAGCATCACACACTCCAGATCCAGCCACCTCTGAAAAGCCCTACCCATGACCCCATGAGGTTTTGGGAGGACATCTAGACACAAGTCAAAACAATTTGTTATACAGAGTCACTAGTGAATTTAATGGGGCAATTTAGGGCAAAGGGCAATGACATTGAATGGCAGATAAGAAAGCAGAGAGCAAGCTTAAGTAACGCAAAACATTTGGCTTTGAAGAGGAGGAAAAAAATGATAATAAACCAAATAGAGACTAGAATTGACTATTTTTTAAAAGATGAGAAGTATTGGCTATGATGGAAAGAAGGCAGGAGATACTTCTAAAGTTTAAAGACATAATTCATAAAGATAACTAATAGAACAAGGTCTTTACAGAAGCTCTTTGTGTGTTCTACAAATGTGAAGGAGCAGAAACCAGGAATAATGTACGTGCATGTAAATCTGTATATATAGACATAGGAAGTCTTGGTGATAGCCATTCCTTCTGGGATGAAATGGAATCTCAGTATTGTTTTAATTTGCATTTCTCTAATGGCCAGTGTTGTTAAACATATCTTCATGTATTTCCTGGCCATTTGTACTTCTTCCAAGACGTATCTATTAATTTTTCTTGCCCATTTTTCTTGAGTATTTTATTTGGTTGAGTTTAATTGTTTTCGATTTCTTTATAAATTCTAGATATTTGTCCTTGGTCTGAGGAATAGCTGGAATTTTTTTTTTTCAATTATGTAGCTAATCTCTTTCCTTTGTTGGTCGTTTCTTTTGCTGGGTAGAAGATTTTTAATTTAATAAGATCCCATTTGATGATTCTTGGTACTATTTCCTGTACAACCAAGGTCCTGCTTCGAAAGTCTTTGCCTACAATTTTGACTTCAAGAATTTTACCTATTTTATCGAGCAGCATGTTGTTTCTGTTTTAACATTTAAATCTCCGATCCATTTTTATGTTAGCTTAGTATATGGTGAAAGGCACAGGTCCAGATTCAAACTTCTGTGCATGGATAGTCAGTTTTCTCAGCCAAAGATCATATAGTTGAAAATGCTTGGGGTTGTTTCTGCAATTTCTGTTCTGTTCCATTGAGCCACGTGTCCTTTCCTGTGCCAGAACCATGTTTTTTTTTTTTTTAACTGCAATTTTGTAGTATTACTTCAAATGTGGGATCATGACGCTTCCTACTTTGCTTTTGTTGCACTGGATTACTTTTGCTATTCTGAGTTTTTCCTGTTTCCTTTTGGCTTGTTTCCCTTAGTTCTGTGAGGCATGCTGTTAGTGTTTTGATTGGTTAAATCTGTATATTAGTTTTGCAAGTGTGGCCATTTTGACTATATTCTTTCTTAAAATTCAGGAACAGGGGATATCTTTCCATTTTTTGATAACTCGCTTGATCTCTTTTTTCAGAGTACTCCAGTTTTCATTGCAGAACTCTTTCACTTCCTTGATCGGGTTAATTCTTTAAGTATTTATTGTTTTTTTTATACTATTATGTTTTTTTTTCTTACTCTCTTTCTAAGTAAGTTTATTCTTGGTAATTGTGTTGATTTTGTATCCTGCTACATTGCTGAATTTGATTATTAATTCTAATGTCTTTT
The DNA here is from genome assembly GCF_012274545.1 of Fukomys damarensis. NCBI lineage: Eukaryota > Metazoa > Chordata > Mammalia > Rodentia > Bathyergidae > Fukomys > Fukomys damarensis. The sequence goes on along the minus strand of NW_022900940.1, from coordinate 24,213,142 downwards.
GTAGGAACTTTTTGGGTCTTCCCTGTACAGGATCAAATCATCTTCACATAGTGATAATTTGACTTCTTCCTTTCCTATACTTTTTCCTTTTAGTTGTTTTTCTTGCCTAATTGCTCTGTCTCAAGAACCCACATAATATAAAATGCTGGCAAGGTTGTAGGAAAAAAGGAACCTTTTACATTGTTGGTGAACCTGTAAACTCGTACAACCATTATAAAATCAGTATGGAGATTCCTCACAAAACTAAAACTAGAAATTGATTCAATCCATCTGGTCCCCTTCAAGGTGTCTTCCCAAAAGAGTTAAAGATGTCATATTACAGTGACATATGCATACTCATGCTTATAGGAGCACAAATCTAGATAGCTAAATATGGAAGTAACCTGTATGCCCATCAACAGATGAGTAGATAAAGAAAATGTGGTATTTACAAACAATGGAGTACTACTCTGTATAAAGAAGGATAAACTTAAATGATGTGGGAAAATAAATACCCCTTAAGACCATATTATTAAGCGAACTACACCAGATAAACAAGCTTAAATAGCTCCTGGTTTCTCTTATATGAGAAAATAATATAACTAAAGAACAAAGTAAAAGATAGATGACAGGATGTAAGGAAATAGATCCTTCTCCAATGGGAAGAAATGGAGGGAGGGGGAAGGTAAAAGGAGAGAAGGAGATGAAAAAATTAAGATAAATGCATGTATGAAACCCCAAAAGGAATGTAAACACTATGTTCTGCAAAACATCTATTAATAAAAATATATAAAAGAAATAATAAGTCAAATTAGGGAAGGATTTGGGGAGAACAGAGATTTGAAGAAATGTACTGTGAGAAGGCACCAACTACCACATAGAAAATTTGAGGGGCAGTCCTGGGAATCCATTTGAAGCCACAGACTATGAATTTTTATGCTGTTAATCTGTGAAGATGGCTTATTTATTTATTTATATTTATTTTACATAGTGATCGAGAACCAAGAAAGCAGACAAATGATTTAATCCAAGGTGAAGTAGTTATCGAGAGAAAATGAGAAAAATTGGTGATGTGTATCAGTGTTGGTGGCAACATAATTGAAAAGCAAACTGTGGTTTCAAGGAAAATATGATGAAAAAGGAAGGAAATAGGAAGAAGGCAGAAAATATAGAGACTAGAGTTATCAATAAGCTGTATGGAGTAGTCAGAAGAGGAGTACTTACATGTAAGATTTTGACAAATTAAGTATTTCTTGGCATACTGGGATATTTTTATGTATGTGGGCTTTGTTTGTTTTGGTTTGATGTTTTCCATTATTGAGTTATTCATGACTTCAGGCGTATTTTGCTTAGCAAGAATCTAACTTAAATCTTTAGGTTTTAACAGTGAATATATTTTAAATATAAAAATAATCTGAGAAAGAGAATGAAGAGTGTTGGTGTTCAAAAGAAAGTGGATGATCTGAAAACAGGGAGCCTCTGATTATCTCAATGTCATCCATTTTTGTCTAATTTTCAGCTATCCTTTTCCCAGCAGAGGATGGGAACTGCCCTGTAAATTTTTATACAAAATGAGGAATCTGTTCTTTTTTAGTGTTATTTTTCCCTAACAGTTATAATTCCTTAAAACATTCTCCTATTTTAAGCAGGAGTAGAAAAAAAAAAAGTAAATGAAGAGTAAAATATCATTTTTATACATGGCTGGATTTTATGAAGCACATATGAAAACTACAGATAATTTGTCATCAATTTTTTATCTGTTTCCTTTAGCTTAATTTCCTTGAAGGACATCTGCATGAAATCAAGCAAAAGATAATTATTCCCAGAGAACAAAAGTAGAATAAAAATCCACCATCCAAAATTAAAGGGAAAAATGTTTATTTGGCTCATGGTTTGTAGAGGTTTGAGTCCACAATTGACTAGCTTCAATGCAGGGTGGTATGGCAGACAGGCATCACAGAGGAGAAACAGTTCATGGCAGGGAGAAGGCAACAAAACAAGTGAAGGGCAACCATAACTCTTTCTGTCCCTTATTATCCAGGCTACTCCGGGAGGGTAGTACCCACACCCTTAATGCTAGATTTTAAACCCTTGATTTTAGCATTGAACCATGAGTCAATCCCAGCATCACACACTCTGGATCCAGCCACTTCTGAAAAAGCCCCACCTATGACTGCATAAGACCCTGGAGAGACATCTGGGCACAAGCCATAGCACCTCATTAACTTGGAATTGGTGATATTTAACCAAAGATTTGGCTGAAACTTCTCTTTATATTGCCTCTTCTTGGGTGAGAATTACTTTCTAAAACTGCCCTGTGTCCTCAGGGAGTGAAGGGCAGTATGCATGCTACTTCAAAGAGCAAAGCCATTTTCAACTCTAAGCAACATTTATTTTCATGGATACCATGAGCAAATTACAAATGATTTCCATCTCTTAATTAAAAATTAGGCCATTAGTACCTCCAATTAACAACAATTAGCTGTTAAATTGTATTTACTGTAAAAGACCTGACACAGTTATAAGTGTTCCCACAAGCACACATGAAAATCAGTTTCATTTCTTTCTTCTAATACTGTGCACTTACTTTGATTACAGAACTGCATTTCTTTAAATCTACTAATTAATTGAATTTTTTCCTTTTAATAAATTCTGATAAAGATGAATTTGCTCTACTTATTCATTCATTCAGCCAATATTTATAGACTTCCTACCACGCTACAAGGAAATAGGACCATGTGGTATAGAAAAAAATCCTTGCCCTTAATGAACAGAATCCAACAGAAGACAGGCTTATAAAGAATGGTCACTGAACATGTGATCAATATTATTAAGAGTCATCTGTAAAACTTCAGAGTTATTTTTTCTTTTTTATTTGGTTTATTGGTACATTTTAGGTATACATTATGATCACATTCATCATAGGGTATTTTACCTGTACATGATATATCTTGGTTCTTATTTTTTCCCATTCCCCTTCCCTTCCTTCAATCCATCTATCCCTTCCTACTTACAGAAGCTTTGAATTTGTACATATTTGTACAAATATTTAACACGGGCATATGCATGCTTAGTTAGTATGCTCCCACTGATATGTTTACATTGTTCACTAAATTATAAAAATGAAGGATTTTCTTAAATACCTTCTTCTGTGGGACTACAATTTCTATTTATCTATTCAAGTAATTTGTCCTAATGGGATTTTAAGCAAATAGTCTCTCTCTCTTTATTTTATTTTATTTTTTTTGGTACCAGGGATCGAACTTGAACCTTATGCTTGAGAGGCAGGTGGCAGAACCACTAAGCTAAATTCCGTCCCTACAAATAGACTCTTCTGACAAATAAACATCATTCTTTTCTCACCTAGTTTCCCTACCCGCTAGGCAGGTGGATAGGTGCATACAAAATCCTATGCCTTATTTTATAATCCAGCAAGCTTTTTCTGTAAAAGTCCAGAGAGTAAATTGTTTGGGCTTTGCAGCCTGTATAGAATATGTCTCAGCTATTCACCCTTGTCAATGTTGCATACAAATAGGAAGGAATGACCAAGCATGACAAGGTCCTACTAAAGCTTTATTTACAAAACACGCGGCAAACAGGAATTGGTCTCTAAGCTATATATAGCTTGCCCATCCCTACCCTAATCAATATCTTTTCATACATATCTCAAACTAAATACTATTCAGTGGCATTTTTTATAAATTTTATGAAGTGCCTTCTTTAAAATTAGCGTCTTTTGCTTTTTCATTTTATTAAAGACAGAGAAAATGTCTAAAAGCAGAGGTGAAAGACGTTGAATGAAGGTTGAGAAATATTTCTTAGTGTTTTCGTTTGTATGGTGTAATTGTTTGGAGTACAATGTACCAAAACCCTGCAGGTACATTTTTATTTTTCACATTCTCATCACTTATTGATTTTCTAGGACTTATTTTATGTACCAGCACTAAGGGATCATCAAGTAAGAAAGACAAATATATATTCTGTTTAATGTCCTCTTGGTGTGATTTAGAATTCTATACTTTTATAAATTGAGAGAAAAGGTGAGAAATACATCATCCAATGGATTTGCAGTAAAAATACATTTTACACCTTTGTCACACTACTTGGGGTGGTTTTGTTGTTGTTATGTTGATTAGTGTCCAGTGAAGTCACTCTTGATGAAGCACTATCAGTCATTCCTTTTCCTTGGGTGACTGCTTCTCTCAGTACAACACTCTGGTTTGCATGCTGCAGGTGAAGAAAAGCTTTCCTGGTCTTACCTGAAAGCCGTGCGTTGCCCAGGTCTGGAGAGATGACTGTTCTCTGAGGCAAGGGCAGAGCCAAGTGCCACTTGATGATGCAGCACACACATCCAATGGAGAGGCAGCAGCACAAAAGTCTCTTTGCAGGAGACCCTTTCGATGAGTGATTACAAGGGGACATCCCGCAGCAGTAGCACATGGTGTCACTTAGTAGTTTAGTCATCTACCAAAGGGCAGAGCTCCCACAAAAGGCAACAGAGGAAGAAAGCACTTTCGAGCAGCAGTAGATTTTGAAGTAAGCTAATTGCATGCGTGTGAATCAGCACATCTGCTACTAAAAGCAAAGGGTTCTTGTTGTAATCGACAGCACAAAGTGGGCACTTGAGGCCCTGTCAGAGAGTCTAGCCATGAATTGATTTTGATTCAGCACTTGCCAGAGGCATGCTTGAGACATCTGATACCAGGGAAATACTGCCTAACAGAAATGTTAACATTTCTCTAGACTGTATGTTAAATTAGTTTATCAGAAAGCAAAATACTGGGACCATATGATCGTACATCCCTATTGAAATGCTTTCTCTGAGTTAAGATTTAATATTTTAACCCCTTCCTTCTTGGAATGATCTATAATACAGGCACTTAGAAAATGTTGCTAGCTTTTTTGAAATGCTACAGTGGACATAATTGTCCATTATTCTACACCCAGTGTCCCTTATATTACAAAACAAATGATGAATCTCTCCTCAAGTTCATACTCATTGCCTCAGCAAGTATCACTCACTCTATGAATGAACTACTTCCTCTGACCCATCAGTGTGAGGTGAAGTACAATACACTCCCCTTTGGCTTGGTCATTAGCATGACTGTAACTAGATGGGGTATATTGCATGTATTCAGTATTGCTCTCAACTGTTTGTTGATTCGCTATGCTTTTAATTGCTCTTCTTACAATCATGCTTAATTTGTAAGGCGAAGGCACATTTAAATTGGAAATACAATTATCCAACTGCTAGTAAAAACATATATTAAGAAATGCCACTGGGATTAAGGGAAGTTTTTGCGCTATAAAGTCTCAGTGGAAGGATGAAATAAAAGATGTTTTTGATTATGTGTTGATCTCACCTGAAAATTCACCATAAGGCACTGTTTTCTTCACTCACACATGTGCAGTTCTAAATAGGAAAACGAATGGTCTAAGAAAGAGAAACAGCTTTTAGAGTCAAGAGCATGTATGTGATTCTTTATCCCACTGTTTAATAATTATTTAACAATAACAGCTTCTTAGATTTCCTGAAGCTTGTTTTTCCTTTTCTTAAGTAGAGATAATGATATCTCTTTATCTGTGGACAATAATAAAATGAGAATTAATTGGGTTAACATCCAAAGAACCTAGGAAATACCTGACTCACGGTAAATATTAAACAATTGAGGGTTCCTTTCCCCACATTTAGGGAAGCATGTTAGGATTCTTTGAAGTACTATTAACTTCACACTTGCTATGATAGATCAAACTTTTAAAACATAGTAACTTAAAGCAGAATCTTAATATCTAAAAAGAGAAGATATATCTTCCCTATTGGAGAACTTTATGATAATATTAGCTGAATTAAAGTAATAAGTATAATGTTTTATAGTAACATAAAAAATAACATACTGTATAGTGATTAAGGTGACCAAACTTAAAATACATTATGACCTTGATTTGTAAAACATGCCTGTGAAAAGATTGTAAAAAGGAACACAAATAATTATTATTCTAGATTTTCAGTTTCTGTTTTATATAAGTTTTTAAATATTGCTTTCCAACTTATACCACTTACTAATATTTTAAGTATTATTTGCATATGCATAATTTAGGGTATACATATATAACACAAAAACATAGCTGTATTAATATGAAGAGACATACAAATGTACTGACAATGATTGTGGTGATTTTATTGGTGACAGAGATAACAAAGATGACCTCTAAAAGTCTCCCCCACTTCTACTCAACACATCTACACATGATGGCATTTGAGGTAGAATTGTAAAAATATTGTTTCTGTTCGTAAAAGTGGCTTAGTGTTTTTGAGTGATTCTATAGTCTAAAGTCACTGCTAAATTTTACGTGAATTCATTACCCACCTACCAGAAGATTAGCGTCTCCATCACCAATTGATGATTGCTGATCATAATATATTTTCAATTTTAAAGTAAAATTTCAATTGAAGTATTCTGCTTTTTGTTGCAACACTCAGAATGACCCTAAAATCTGCCTATCCCAACATATTTATGTTTACCCAAATCCAACAGAAATCATTTTAAAGTTCCTTTGCCACCCGAGATGCTGTTTAGTCTGCCATCTTTTCTGTGACATTTGTTCACTTGGATCCGTGTGATAAATCACAAATGGAGGACTATTTCTCATCAGGCCAGTCTTTTTTTTTCACTTGTTTGAACAATATGCTTTCACACACTCACCGTGATTTTCCTTTGATTAAATATTGATGGAAAAGCCATTAGCTAACTAACCCTGATACTACCTACCAAAACTATAATCACTTCACATTGTTTCTTTAAAGTGAAACAAAAAACTTAAAAATATTTTAAACCAGTGGTGGCCTTTAATTTACATGAATGGTCATATTTCAGTTGGCAGCAAAACCACGTTGGTTTCAGAATGATGGGTTGCAGATCCCTACAAGGCACACATGATTTTACGTACCTGCTTGGAGTCCAGCATTCTGCCCCAGCAACTGGAAAAGCACAGGACTCCAGACTCAGGAAATGTGAATTTAAGTCATAAATCACAGTTATTTCAGCAAGTTAAACATTCAGAGGTGGTTAAAAAAAAAAAAATCATTGAGATACCGGAGATACGTGTGCAGAGGATTAAAGCCTACAAGTCCAAGAAGATGAAAAACCAACTAGAGTCAAATAATTTGCTTCGGTAGCTTGCAAAATTAGGAAGAATTACACCAGGAGACCTTTGGAGCAACTCAGAAGAGTGAGTTCGAGTTCTTATCCTGGAACTTGAACTTGTGCCCTGTGACTTTGGGAAGGAATTAAGGAAGTGACAATGTATTCTGTGTTGGGTGCTTTCAGGAAGGGAAGGAAAAATTAAATACCTGGATACCTTAGTAAGTGTTTTCTAGTAAAAGGGAGGGAGGAAAAAAAAAAGCAGAGGAGCTGGAACTGTCATCAGAAAAGATATAGCAGTCATTAATGTCAGAACAAGGAGAGGTTCAATTTGCTTTTCGATTAGCAGAAAGTCTTTTTCTCCGTCTTCTCTTCACCTTGGTCGTGAAGTGGCTTTGTATGATTATTGTAAATCTTTGAAAATTGTTTAATTAGGAATATTATGACCTTGCAAAGAGCTACCAGTTAATTAGAGGTTATTTTTTAAAATTCCATAGATTCTTTCCTCATCCCAAAGACAAGTATAGTCAGCCTGGCAAAAAATATAACAAAACACCGAATGGCTTTGATAAACATACCGCATAAACAGGAGATAGGCCAAAATAATATTTATTCATCACATCCATTGAGCGTGTATTGAAGTTTCTAGGAATTCAAAGGTGAATTTACACATACAAAGAGTGCACTATGTTCCAGTACTATACTTTGTGCTTTGTGTGGGTTAGTTTGTAATATTTAATTGACACCAACATTCTATAATGTCCTTCATACATTTTTTTTGTATGTTCAGCCGAACCCTCACTGATATTTACGCTCCTTTTGTAGTTTTAAATGTTTTAACTCAGTGACAAACCAGTTATGGTCAGAAAATGACACTCTCATCTTAGACGAATACCATTTTTTATCTCCTTTGCATGCTTTCATTTGCCGTAACCTGTTTTAATGGTCTTGCAGCATCAGTTAGCATTTCCATGCCTACCACGCTCAATAGATAGTGACTCCTTGCTGACGTTTCCTCTGCTTAACAAAATGTGCAGATCCTCTCTGTCCTGTATTTCTCAGAACGCTGCTCTCAGGACACGTTGCATTGCTTCATCCTCTTTCTCAGTGACATTATCTGATACTTCTCCTGTAACCATCGCATAGTTGACCTCCAGATCCATATTGCCAACCCCACTTTTGGTTTTGATTTCTATGCCCATGTTTCTAACTACTTTCTTGATGATCCCAATCCACTCCTAACCTGCTTCCCTTGAACATTGTCAGTTCAAACTTCCTTTTTATCACGTCAATCTGATAATCTTTCATCCCAATCCAGTCTTTTCCTTAGACTTCCTTAGGGTTTGAGAAAACCTCTGCAACTATTACTCCTCTAACATATTTAAAGTTAATTGTGGCTATGAGTTTAAAGTTGTTATGGTCTTTGGCAGTGGCTTGGACTACTGATCTTCTTGGTGTGTGAGAACCAGATTATTTAATATTTAATAGAGTTTAGAATAGAGTAGAAAATCCCCCGTCAGTTGGTTAACTATTTTTCTCCCAGTCAGGTGTGTTTAAAACCTCAGAGATGTTTTTTGCTGTTGTTGTTGTTTATTTGTTGTTTTTGTTTCTTTTGGGGGGGATATTGGGATCAAAGTCAGGGGGACCTTGCACTTGTGAGGCAGGCAGTGGAAGCAATGAGCTAAATCCCTGGCTCCTCAGAAACGTTCTAAAGCATTCAACCCCACATACATTCCTCTTTTTTCTTGTAGAATTTATTTTTCCCAATACATTTTGAATCTGTTCTGCTCATTCTACTCTTGTCCTGGGACAAATTAGGTCTTTGTATACATTTTAATTTTATTATTGCAGCATATTTCTAATGTGGACACCTGTACACTTCCTTTGTTGTTCACTCTACACAAAAATTGCTGAATCAATTTTAGATTAGCATTTTAAAAGGTTTTATATGCAATAATATGGTCCTAATATAGCATCAGGTTGTACTTTAGATAATCATTCCTACTGTCTGATTTTTGTTAGAAAATGGGTTACAGATCAGATTTATGAATCTAACGTCATCTTTTCCTAATAGCAACCCTTGAACTTGCAGCCAGTATAAATTGGAAATGTATGTATGTGGTTGGCTTACAAAAATTGTTCTTCATTGATGTGGGTATTACGATTATTTCATAATGTGGAACCACATTGTGTGATCGTCATTTAGTTATGCTTACAACTAGATTTAAAGTTTTTCTAAGAAGGATATTATCTCTCCTGCAACTAACTCCAAATAAAAGACAGTGAGTGTTGGAGAGTAGTCACTAAAGATTCCCTCAAATTCTCCTAAGCTTCCATTTGAGGCAATACAATGCCAGTTTCAGATGATAGTTAAAACATATAGCTCTATGTAACTAGCACAAAGAAAGCTGCATTCCAGGTACTCGCCATAAAATATAACAGGTCCAGTATTTCTGCAGTTCTTACCATGAAGAACCTTGGCTAAGAGGGAAATAGTATTTTGGGGGGAACTATTTGGATATTGTGTAGTACATGTACTCTTGGCTATTTTAAATTATATCCCTAGATTAAGTGGAGAGAGCTGTTTTACTTGGATGACTACATCCCTCTGGCCCCCTGAAAAATAGCTTTTCATGAAGTATGTCTTGGCACAATGCCATTCCATTCTGTTTGAAGGGCACTGTAATGAATAGCCCTTGGAATCTTGCTTTGCTCACTTTAAGGCTGCTGTTCATTATACTATAATACATCTGCCTCTTTTAGACTCACAAGAGAAATATCTCTCTTACCTCTATATTGGAAATCATTCTTTGCACCTGGCTTATTTTCTTTTACCTAATGAATACAATGACCTATCTAAATCATGGCTATCAATCTCTGATAAAGTTTTAATTTATTTTTATTTTTGTTTAAAATTTGATTTATTACTCTGCTTTACCTTTCTTTCTCTTTGCCTCATTTTCCTCATTTACTTGGTAGTGCAATATGTTGCACAACTTTGAAACCTGACCTAAATCTTTCTGGGAAGGTAAGCTCCCAAAACTAATGCAGGAAATAGTCCTAATACATTGTTTTCCCAGTCTAGAACTACAACTCAATGCTACAAGTTTGAAGGACTCGTTGGTCTTATGTTTGAGGCCTGCGCAATATAATCCTGGGATTACTTTCCAAACTACTTTTCTTCCAGTCCTACTGCATGAGTCTCTATTTTCACCCACCATGAAATGAGCAATGTGTATTTACTACAGTCAATGTCTTTCCTGCCTTCACTCATTCTGACTTTACCTGGACTGTCTTCCTTGTTACACTTGCATTCTCTGCTACTCATGTATGGTGAGTCTCCAACATTTTGTCACCTCCAAGAGTCTCTTCCTGACTTTCACAATCAGATGTGATGTCATTTTTTAAAAAACTCTCAGATTCCTCTGTTAATATCTCTTATACTCTGCCTCATGCAACAGAGAGTTTTAAATAACCTACCCACTTCCTTCATTCCACTTTTCGGTTTAGAATATTTGAGATTTAGAAAAAAAAATGCTGTGCTACTGGTTTACCCCTCACAGCATTAATGCTCAAACATTTTAAAATATGTTTATCAGTTCTTATAAATTTTACAAAATGTTGGACTTCAATGTAGTGTTTTATACATGCATGTAACACATTTTTATCACACTCATCCTATGACTCTCCCTTTTACAATCCTCCCCACTCCCTTTATTCTTTTCATTTTATCTAATAGTGTCTGTCCTACTTTTATGCCATCTTTCCCCCCTAAATTCCACACATTTGGAAAACATGTAATGCTTATATTTCTGAATCAGGCTTATTTCCCTGAACACGATGGTCTCCAGTTCTAGCCATTTATCTATAAATGACATCATTTTATGTTCTATGACTGAGTAATATTCATTGTGTGTATATGCCACATTTTCTTTACCCATTCATTCGTTGATGGGAACCTAGGCTGGTTTCATGCCTTCGCTTTTGTCCCCTGTGCCACAATAAGCGTTATAGGCAGGTAACCCTGTAGTAAACTGACTTTAACTCATTTTGGTATACACCAAGGAGTTGTACAGCTGGATCATATGATAGCTCTATTTTTTTTTTTTGAGGAAACTCCATACATAGTGGCTCTACTAATTTACTTTTCCAGCATCAGAAAGATGCCTTTTCTCTTGTATTCTACATAGCATTTGTTCTTTTTGTATTGCTAATGATAGCTATTCTGACAAGGATGGGATAGAATCCCAATATAAATTTATTTGCATTTTCAAAATGACTAAAAGATGTTCAAAATCATTTTACATTATGTAGTACTTATAAGCCATTTGTACTTCTTCTTTTCCCATTAAGCTTATTGGTACATTTCAGGTACACAATACAGTTACATTCATCATTGGGATCTTGTACCTTTACATGATGTATTTTGGTTCTTATTTTTTCCCTATTCCCCTGACCTCCCTTCATCTCCTCTACCCTTCCTTATTTACAAAGACTTTGTTTCCATTTTTTTCCTTTTCTCATATATTTTCTTTTCCCTTCTTTCCTTTCCCTGCCTCTCCCACTTTCCATACTCCTTTAGGCCCAGGCCGGGGATTTAGCTCAGCGGTTCGGTGGCCTGCCTTGCAAGCACAAGGACCCGAGTTCAACCCCAGTATCCAAAAAAAAAACAAATTCCTTTAGGCCTGTTCTTTCTATTTTTCTATTTCACACTATCAATTATACATTCCAATCCTTATTTACACTTTTAGTTTTTCATACCAGAGAAACTATTTGGTGTCTACACATGTGTGTCCTATTTAGTTCAATTATTTAAGACTTCAGTGTTGACATTTACCCCAAGTAAATGTGGAAGACAAAATGTGGAAGCAATAACTAGCCTTATCTGATAATTATGTTTTCTGCAGCGGACTCAAAATTGAGGATTTCTGCTCCCAAATTACTCTGGACAGCTGTTATCTCTTGATAAAAATAGCATGGCATCCGTCTAACTAGTCTTGAGGCTTCACGGTTTAGCCCACCTCCGTTCATTCTCTGACAGACCCAGTGTTACACTTCTGAAATAAACATGACCTGCCTCACATCCTCAGCATATATCTCTCACCGCTTATGGTGTGCTGCAGCGGCCTTCCTGATGCTGACGACTACTTCTTGCCACTCCTGTGCTCCAACCCTGATACGCTGCCTTCACTTCCCAGAAGGAGCCATGCCTCTTTCATCTTTGCACTAGTAATATAATAAACACGAGCAATATCTATCTACAGTGTGATTTCCACTACTGTTCAACTTACTCTTACTGCACTGCCTGTTTCATATTGTCTTAGACGCTTCCTTTCCTTGAAAGCTTCCTCTATTTTCCATCTTGTCACAGAATCGACACACTTTCCTTCGGTCCGTGGGATATCTTCATCACGACAGTTAACATACTGAATCACCATTTTCAGTTTACTTTTCTTTATTTCTCTGTAGTGTCAAGATTATGAACTCATTTAGACCATGGACTAGTCATATTTACCTTATTTCTCTATTACCCAGCAGCACCTGGCCTATGGTAGGTGTTTAGCAAATACTTATTTATTAAATAAATGATATCTATATTTAAGAATACTGATCACTAGTAGTGTTTTCAGTATAAGCCTAACCACCACAAAAAATTAAAGTTGAAAGCAGAAAACAAGCTTCAGGAATTTCCAAAAATTTTAAAAATGTTAATGAATAAGTAAAATGAACTATCTTAATGGAACAGGTTAAAAAAGCTTATGAACAGTGATAAATGGAAAGGATTTGGAAAAAGTTGAATAATTGGGTAATGGACCTTATATAAGGTAATTTAAAATATTGGTGGGAACTTACAATGTGTCTGCTAGAAATATGACTGCCTTCAGTACTGCCACTTATCTGAAAGATTGCATTTTGTTAATTATTTTCTCTAGATAGCCATCATATTCATTTATCTTACTAGCATCAGTATAATCAATTTCCCAGTGTCACCTCCTGAGAGGAGGTTTAACTCTTTTTGTTTCTTGCATCCTTCCCATGAACTCTATTGAAAACACACTATGATCCCATTGATACAGCATCTTAGCTTCATTTTTTATCAATCCTAGAATAGCCTATGGCATACCTTTTACAGTATCTCTGGGAGACTTGCATCCAGGTACCTTGGTGTGGTATCATTTTGAGTGATAACAAGGATAAGTAATAATCTTTAGCTCTTTTTCATTAACACAATAGAAAATCACCATACTAATGCATGGTTATATTGACAGCATACCAAAACTGGACAGCCAGTCAGTGGACATATTAAGTTTTCCTTAAATAGGATTTTCAGCCATGATCAAATAAAACAGCATTTCATCTGGCAGCAAAATTATCCCTTTCTCCCTCTTTTTCTTTTGCATTTGTTTCATTCTAATTTAATCTGACAGTCCATAAGGAATTTAGCTGATGTTTACTAAATGACATTGAAAAGTCTTACAGAATAATCATATTCATAAAGATAAAATATCAATTAGTCTTTCACAAGCCTTTCTTTATTTATCCTATCTGTGGTTTTTAGTTTAAAATTACTCTCAAAGAGATATTTTCCTTTTAATATTTCTTATTGTAAAACTGCATATAAATGTAAGCAACCATCTAGTTTTTAAAAATTCTTTTAGCATACTTACAAATAAAGTACAACTGTCATTTTTATTCCTTCAGGAAAGTTTGATTGTTGCTCTTGAACTTGGTGAGTACCCGCAAATTCTGGGAGTTTTTTATCCCCTAAACTCAAGTGAATTATTTAGCTCTTAGCTTATATTTTATCAAATGTCTTATGGCTTTAAAATTCACATGACTTGACTTTGTATTTATCACTTGAGCCATTTAGCCCTCAGCTTCATTTGAAGAATTAATTCCATGTGGTAGCAAAGCGTATAGTTTGTATAAGGCTCAGTTGCTAAAATACTTTTCCTCAGGAATCTCATGCAAGACTTGAATGCCATTACTTTATTCAACTAAAGAAAATCCCATCAGCTTCATGGGGCTTGTTCAACAATTGCTAATTTGCTTTTGAGTAAAAGAATGATACAACAAGTAAAACAACCAATGCATGCTTGTTGAATAAAGCATGGGAAGGAAGCTTTGTGCTTTTCTCTGCAGTGAGCTCTGTTCATCAACTCTTCTTCAGTGTAATCCGCCCTTGAGTGACCACACAGAATGAGAATACCAGAGAATTTGACAGCTTGACAAAAGTTCTCCTTCTCAGCCTAAGGCTGGTCAGCTAGTATGGCGTCAAAGAATGAATATAAACTTTGAAGATGATGAACATTTATATCTTACTGTTCAGTACACTCTCTTCATGGCCTCTCGAGCTACTTTCTCATCAGTAAACAAAGATAACAGTAATGCCCAACAAAGATATATTATGAGAGTTAGGTAAAATATTAGAGTGGTCTTATGAGGTACTCAGTTTTCTTCCCTTCCCAAGAGTACAAGATTATGACTTCATGTTTTCAATTCTCCGTTTATTCTCAAAATGTGGCCCTAGTTTAGCATCATTTACATCTCTTGAGAATTTGCTAGCAGTACAAATTTTTATGCTCCACCCTAGCCCTAATGAATGCAAAACTGGGGCCAAGTCCAATAAACTCTTTTAAAAAGCCCTCCACATAATTTGTATGCACACTGAAATTGAAAATCATTATTTTAAGATGAACAACCAATCACAATCCTGTGTGTTAGTGAGCAAAACATTAAATAATTAAAACAATGGGACAGAATTAAGCTGATGGTGGATAAAAGTTCTGGAAGTTTAATTACCCTCTATTATTCAAACTCTATCCTTCTCTTCTAGAACTCTATTATGTTTTACTATTTTATAATTTAAAAGATCAATAGAACCTGACCAAGTTTGGAAATAAGTACAATACTAAGTTATTTAAGGAGTAATCAGTAAATCTCTATTTGCATTTATTAACTACACTCAAAACTAGAAGTACAAAATCATATGATTATAAACTCCAAGAAAGAAATCAAATTAGTCAACACAATGATATAGTGCATGAATCCATTGCAGGGTGGTTATCAAGCCAGCTAGAATTATAGAGGCCTAAAACCAAAAAGAGGGTTCAGTCCTCATCTCCTGTTTTAGAAGGGAGGAAATCATTGTTTACAAACACAGCTACTGTAATGTGAGAGTGTGAAGCACCTCCAGCTTTTCCCCATGGTAGCATTAGAGATTTTACTAGTCATGAGTTAAAGCTCTATTTTTAAAGTAGACTATATATGTGTGTGTATCTATATGTATATATAGATAATTGTATATATAGATATTTGTGTATATATATATGTGTGTGTGTATGTGTGTATACATCTCAAACTATGATACATATATATAAATCACACCATGTCCATAACCTTCTGCCTCCCTCACATTCTTTTAAACCTGTACCAATTAAGATAGTAACTAAATTTGCCCTTTTCACTGGTGTCAATAACAGCTAAGAGGATTACATTGCATTTGAATAGTAAGGGTTTTCCATAACTGACAGCATCTAATCCCATTTACTCACTGCTTGTGTTTATAAGGTATATAAAACCCCAAATAAGGCTCTCAGCTGAGTCCCCACTTTCACTCCAAGTTGACTTTCATTGTGTACAGATTCCATGACTCATTGATAGAGTTCAGCTATACTTATTTTTCTCTCAGTGCCTGCAGAATGAGTCTTGCATAGAATTGGGAAGAAATTTTATCATGTATATATTTACTTCTCTGCTGTGTACTTCACAACTGCTTGTAGGTAATTTGTGTGTGCATTTGTGTGTGTGTGTGTGTGTGTGTGTATGAGAAGATCTTTGGTTTATTTTGTTTTCTTCCTTATAATTCAAGATGAAATCTTTTTTTTTTAAGGCCTGGAACACTCCATCCGTGAAATATAATTCAGAAGATCCCAATTAAAAGGAACCTACAGCAGTCTTTTGTTAAAATCCTTACTGATGAATTCGTTATACTCAGAGTCACTAATACTCATATAGCATTTTGTTTTTAAACTTGTGAAAAGTCTGCCTAAGGGTTCAGAAGTTGTGCAAACCAATAGAAATTGGGTGTTGGATCAGAAGCATCAGATGAAATGTAGTTTAGGAAAGTCAGTCTTCAAAGATTAGCAAAACAAGAGTTAAATGAATGGTACTTAGAAAAATTCAACATTTAGTAGTGCTGAAAATGCACAGGAAATCCAGTCTAGGAAAGTGGAGTCACGTAATAGCAGAAATGAGTGGCAGGACTTCTGAGATCTAGTATTCAGCAGCATGTAGTCTGCGTCAACTATTGATTAGTTTGCTACTAGCTAGTATCTTCTTCCTATTGGACTCATTCCCTATTTCATAATCTCCTTCCCCTCTTCAAAAACTTATTTAGAACTTTACAACTCTGAGACCTATCACATAAACATTTCTTATCTTTCCTTGATGAAAGCGAATCTATAACCTTTTCTTAGGAATTTTCCAACTTCTTGAGGGACAATTTTATGATACGTTTTAATTTTAAAATACATTTATGATAAAATACGTTTAAGTTTCATCCTAATGATGGGATTAGGCTGTATTGATTCATAATTGTACCACGAATACAGAGTGATGGTGGTCATTCTCCATGTGGGCTTTTTCAGAGATCTCAAAACATTTTGCTTAATTGAGTCTTACTACAAATAACAATGAAAATATTTTAAGTAATTAGGCATTTTAGGTTTGAATAAATAATTAAATGGCTAGTCATGCAGACTGACTGTAACATACCTTAAGGGTCATATTGTCTATTAGAAGTATTTTAAAAGTATAATTTCCAACAAAATATAAATAAGCATTTCCAGCCTGAAAGAATTTCTGATCCTGCCAACTATTAAGATAATGAAAAATTTACCCTAATGATAATATAATTCCAGTAAACATAAAATTATTAATGACAGTACCCCTCTATTAGTATATTAATATGTAGCTTTTCCTATGCTAATAAGTTTGTATATATTCTTTTTTGACTATTTCTCAAAAAAAATTTGAAATATAAATGTTTGACTCCACTGTACAATAGGAGAATGGAGATTTAAGGAGATAAACTCATGTCCTTTCTTCTCTCTCATACTAAATATCTCAAAGCAGACATATTTCTCTCAATATTGATTTGTTAATGTTATTGTTTGAGAGTGTATTTCTCATTGCCTTAAAAACAGAAAATAGAAAAATACTTCTGAATCTCTTTTAAGTAGGTAGTGTTTTGAAAAAAAACTATTGATACCTTTGTAACCTTTTACCATTTCTTTAATTGAGAGAGTCTATTACAATATGTATCAACAATTGTCCCCCCACCCCAGAAATGGTATTTGGCTTCCTTTTTATTTCTAGCAGACCTGAATATCACTCGGGTACACCATCTTCAACACTGATTTGTTTGAATTTGAAGTATAGCCTTGGAGAAGTTTATTTTAATGAACTTCAGAGTAATGTGATACACTCTGAATAACTCCAAATCAGTTTATCATCAAGCATAAATGCTCAAAATAAAACAAACTAAATACGTTCATAAATTGAGTATTTCCTAAGTATCACATTAGAGAGCTCCCAAACATAGTTAACATGTTAATATGCCCCAGAGCACAATAATTAATATACTCAAGAAAAATAGTAACAACAGAAACAAAGATCAAGAAACAAAACCAGAAGAAATAATTCAGTTATGCTGCTACCTTAACCTTCAGTTAGAAGGTATGGACAATTTCCCCAGAATGTTTTTGATTAACAAAAAGGAAGAGGAGAATCATTGTTAGATCTCCTTTAGCCCTGACCATTAAAAAATCATGACAGAACTAGCAAGTCTCAGAAAACATTTGTTATAATAAAATGGGGCTGGGGATATAACGAAGGCCCTGCTCTTCAGTACCACAAACATTAATAATAACAAGATAAATAAATAAAAAACATCTAAGGTATTTTATAGGTAGCTTTTTTCCATGATTTACTCATTTGGTGGCGTTCAGCAGGGGAAACATCTGTTTAGACTTAGATGAATTTGAATTCAAATGTGCAGTGTTTTCAATTCTCCAGTGAAAAACTTCTAGTAATGAGCAAGTAGGAAGACAGGAAGAAAGAATTTGTACAGACAAAACACATCATAGTTTTAATATTACTTGCAGGCCTTTATTTATCAAGCTTGTGCAATCTTCTGAGCCTGCCCTGGTCTGGTTGGAACTTGGAGATGACTACATGCCAACCGTCCGCACCCACAACTCTGAATCCTTCGTCCTAACTCAGTCCTGCTGGGGTTCCCAACTTCATACAGCCCTTATTCCCAAGACATTCTGTTCTGCATGCCTGAAGGACCATCTCTTTGCTAATGACCTCATGTATCTTTTTCTTTCTGTCCCTCTGAAAGGACTTTTATAAACACAAAATTGAATTCCTCTACATCATTGTTCTGCGTGGAAAATTTTCCTGTCCTCATCTCTTCCCTTAATGATGCTTCTTACCTAACTCAGCCACCCCTCAAATGCAGGCTTCCTCAGTTTCTGTGGTCGCTAGCACTGCAAGGCGGTATTAACGTCTTCTGCATTATCTTTGTCTCCTTTGGACTAGGCACAAGCTCCTTGCCCTCCTTAAAGATAACAGCGTCCCAGGATGCTCTTTCTTTCCTCCCTTTGTTGCTGTCATCCGCCAGTCTCCTTACAGTGCAGAGACTCATGGCTCACTGATTCTGTACTGTCTGCATTCTTTAATTACATCCACCCTTGCCACCCCAGCCCCCACCATAAAATCTGTGTCTTGGAACTGACCATAAGGCTTCCTCCTCTAAATCTTGAAACCTTATACTTGCTTTACGGATACTTCATTCTTTTTTTTAATTAATTTTATTGGTACATTGAAGGTATACAGTATAATAACACTCCTTGTTGGAATTTGTACCTTTACATGATCCATCTCGGTTCTTATTTTTTCTCCCATTCTCCTGCCCTCCCTTCAACCCGTCCCTCCCTCCCTATCTCCAAAGATTTTGTTTCCATTATTTTGCATTTTCCCATATTAATTCCATTCCTTTCTTTCCTTTCCCCTACCCCTCCCATTTCCCTTCCTTTTTGTCCCTTTGCTTCCTATTTCATGTTATCTGTTATACCTTTTAGTCCTTACTTACACTTTCAGCTTCTCACACTAGAGAAACCATTCGGAATTTACACATGTGCATCCTACTTCTATCACTCTTGAATCTCTCCCTTCACTGTTTCCATTATCTGCTCATTTTCCATTTCTTTCTCCTGCCTTAAAGAGCCTGTATATACTTTACCTGCTCTTTTGCCAGCATACCACTAATAATAATAGTAATGCGAGTTGAACTTCTTTCCTCTCTCTTGCTAATTCCACAGTGAAATAATTTCAAATGTTCACCTTTAAGTAAATTCTAAGGAAAGATTTCCAACAGTCATCATTCTGTTCACAATGCTGTACCAGTATTTTGGACAGTGAACATGCCATGATTTTCACAGAGAAAATAAAGTATGTCCTTTTATTTCCTGATTCCAAACTTACAAATAAACTGATTATAGTAAGCAATTTATTTGCTTTTCTTTAATCTCAAAAGAAAAGGTGAGCCTCACCAGGTGTGGTGGCGCATGCCTGTAATCCCTGCACTCGGGAGGCTGAGGCTGAAGGATCTCTGTGAATTTGAGACCAGCCTGGGCTACATAGTGAGTTCCAGATCAGTCTCAACTACATAGTCAGACCCTGTCTCAAAAAACAAAAACAAAAAAACAAAAACAAAAAAAAAGAAGAAAGAAAAGGTGCACCTCCCATACTCATCTCTTTTCCCTCCTCAAAACTGCATGATTTCATTACTGTTGACTACACTCACTACCTAAACTTCAGAAAGTCTTGTAACAGAGTAGTCTACAGCCTTTACTAATGTGTTTGGCACCTCTATGTAGAAGAAGATCTTCTTATCATGTGCTTTCTTGTCTTCTTTTGCCCTGGAAAAAAAATTAAAAAAAATTTTTGTTACTTTGTGATTAGATCCACTTTCTTCTCAATTACTTGTAAGAAGTAGGGCATTTTTTTTTTTTACTAGTCCAAGCTCCTTTACATTTTCAATTTTTCCTCTTTATTCTAGTCTTTAATAATTCAACTTTTGAAATAGAAGACTGCTTTCCTAGGTAACCTTATTCTCCCTGAGTTTTAATAGTCTTTGGAAACCATGAGTGAGTATTTCACTCATTTACTGATTCATTGATTCATTCATTCTTTATTCATTCAACAAATGCATAGTAACTACCAACCCCGATGAGTCAGGTGTGGTCTTTCTAAGAGCTTATATCATTTGCCTGCTAAAAGGTGTAGTCAAAGTGGAGAGAAAGAGATGATAGACATAATATGAGAGAGTTATCACTTTTAAATGTGGAGCCAAAGCAAAGGTTTGAACAGCAATTTGGTATTTGGACTCAGCTTGAGAGATTGCTCTTGGGTTTGTGTTGTAGAATGAACAGAATTGAAACAAAAAAGCAAATGCTCTTAACTGAGCAGGTACATTTGTGTTTTGCCAAACATAATGGGATGGTGTATGTTACAGTAATCCTAAAAAATCAGAGGGAGTGGGTTACAATTTTCTCCATGATAACATGTTTTGCCTCTGCATTGTTTGACAGCTGTCATAAACCAAAGTAATCTTCAGTTCTTGAAGCAGAGTGGAATCTGGACTCTAGCACTTGAGGGTCCATTCCCTTCCTGTCCTCCTCTACATCCCATTTACTGTGTCCTTTAAACTCATATTCTTGCAGGAAAGAATATCTGTGGCTTGGCAGAAACTCCTCTGACATGTTTTTGTCTTGCCAAAATTGTAGGTGCTCACATGAACAGAAGAGTGGCATTTAAACCTGCTTTCTCGCTAAGTATGTCCAGTTCCTAGAAGCGTATTAACCAAACAGCTTTGTGTTCTCTTTTTGCAGTTTTCAGCTTGATGCTTTCTGTTATTTTCTTTACACTGAATACTCCTCTCTGTTTCTTTCTTCCACTACCGTAACTTTCTTCCTGGCTTCATTTACTCCCGACCACTTTGGATTAACCTGTAATGAGAATATTCTAAATAGTTGAGTAGGCCAAGTTCTGGATTTGAAAAAAAAAAAAAAGTCTCTTAACTGAAAGACAAACACGTTGAAAAAGAACATTTTGGTTAACTGTGTGGAGACTAAATTCTGTTCCGTTCCAGAATTCGACATTTCCTCTTTTGGAGTTGTAGCATCAGCCCTAGTCCACTGGGATGATTGGCATTCATGATGTGTGGGCCTGATAACATTGAGACAAATATTCTGTGGAAATGGAATTTTCTGTGTGTGGTAGTCTGGATGAGTTCCTTTTCACTTTGGCTGAAGAATTTTTATCCAGTCCAATGTAATGCTTTAGTCATAAAACATAAACAGAAAATAACAAAGCTTCCAGGAACAGCTTAAATTTTCTTAGTTCGACGTATTTTCTTGAAAAAGTCCCTCAATTCCCTTAATTGCAAAATAAAGATGCAAGGCTAATGTACTAGAGAAAATGTTAAATGAACCCAAGGAGGCCAAGGCATTAGTTGCTGTGCTGCATGTTCCAAGTTTTTGAAAACACTATCCAGATAATAGATCTTTCAGCTGATTTGTTAGTTATTCTATCTTGATTATTTTACATAGAGACTGACAATAACTGTTGGCTTGACCTTTAAAATACTCATTTAAAGAGATTATCACTTTATAGAATATTTTAATTCTTTATCATTGACAAAACCATATCAATACGGCAAAAATAATAGCAAGTGTTAAGCAACACCAAGGGAAAGAGAGAAGAAAGACAGAACATAATGCAAAAGAAATAGTGCAAAAGGTACAACTCTGATGATTTGGTTAGCTACTCTGTTCTTGGTTACAATGTTTAATGTTGACTGATAATAATAAATATCGCATCAGTGAAATAGCAATAAAGAATAAATGAGTTAACCAGAACACTGAAGGGGTTAGTAGCAAATCCAGTCTCTTCTGGCCTTTTCAGGAACTATTCTTGAATCCATACCTGAATGTTACTCTGTGGTTACCCAACAGGATACGTGACACATACAAGGGCTTGAGATTCTTTGGTTGAATATTACTGGCACATGAATTAAAGGCCTGTGTCCCTGTTGGAATTTTACAGAGAGGCCCTGGCCTCTCCGTTCCCTGAGCTTCTCACTTCAGGTGATCTTTCTATCCGATCCCAGAATTTGTCACTAGTCATGACTGTATCCACTTCCCATCTCTGTCAAACACTCAGTCTCAAATCCCCCACTCTCTGGGGTCAGTCACCTCCTCCCGCACACATTTTGAACGACCCTTACTGTGACATTTTTGACACCTTTGAGTCTGCCTTCTATTTATTGTCTCTTGCTCTTTTGGGCGTGTTCTTTATTTCCTCATATCCATGCCTACCTTAGATTCATTCAGGAGTAGGTTATGGAAATGACTTCCCTTCACATCTTTCACTTCCCCTGCCTAACTCTTCTATCCTATTCTCCTGGCCAAACTTCCATCTTTCCTGCGTTCAATTCTGTCTGCCCAACGCTTTTGAACAAAGGAAAGTGATGATAGAAAATCATGCCACTATACTGTCAGATTTCACGTTCTTCATGACCTTAGGATTTAAATAGCACTGCCCAGAATTGTTATCACAGGGCCCTGGTCAGGCAATTATCCTAATCTCCAAGAGAGCCAATCCATGCCTTCTCATTACGGCCACGCCCACACCTCTTACTTTGCCCTCAGCCTTGCCTGAAAAAGATAAGGAATGCAAAGGAAACATTGGGGCTTCTCACCACTTTCTCAGCCTTCTCATATTCAAATTCATTTATTCTCTTCTTTTGAACAAATCGATGGTCCCTGCTCTCATCTAAGGTCAGCTTCTCTTGTTTTCTATTTTTTTGTTTGTTTGTTTGTTTTATTTTGCTGTTGAAAGATTAATAGATAGATAGATGATAGATATATACAAATGCACACCTCAATACATTTTACAAAGTTGTGAACTGTATAAAATATCCAAATCAAAGTAGAAAATAGTTTTACTTCCCTGCTGTTTTATTATGCTCATCACAATACATACAATCCCATCTTGATCACAATAGATTTTCTTAGTTTATATGCTTTAAAGTTCTTTAATTCATCATTGCATCCATGAGATTCATTCATATTTGTAAAGCAGTTTGCTCTTTCAGAAGCTTCTATTATCATGTTATACACATGTTACAATATACTAATTTTACTACTGTTATTTCTTAGAACAATAACAAATACTATTACTTTGTTTTACACAAAAATGATAGTGTATATTTATGAAAATGTGTTATGTACATGGAATGTAAATAGGAATGGAATTTTATTGTCATAGTTCTGCAAATGTCCTGATTATTGGTTACTACCAGTTATTTTTTATTTTAATTTTATCAGTTTATGTTGGAGTACATAACGATCACACTTCTTGTGGCAAATTCGTACATGTACATAACACATCTCAGTACTTTTTCTTCTCCCTTCCCTCTACCCTCCTTTTATTTTTCCAGCATCAAATTCATGTGCTTCTAAGTCCTTATCAAATTGAGTATCTTATATACAGACCAAATCTAGGAGAACAAACAATATATAAAACACACGAGACAATTACACTAAATCAAGATACACTTTTAGACATATTGTCCATACTGGATTATGATAGGTTTTCTCCTTCTCCTCCTCGTCCTCCTTCATCCTTTTCCTTTTCCTCTTCCTCCTCTTCTTTCTCTCTTTTATTTCTGACTTTATTTATATATTAAATGTTTTACATAAGAGAAACCATGCAATATTTAAGCATATGTGTCTGAATTGCATCACTTAACATATGATCTCAAGGTTTATCTATTTTCCTACAAATTCAGGTTCATCATTCTTTACAGCAGCGTAGTACTCCATTCTGTACAAATACCACATTTTCTTTATCCTTTCATCTGTTGATGAATCTATAAACTGGTTCCAAAATTTAACTATTATGAATTGTGCTTCTATAAACATGGGTATACATGTGTCACTGTGATATAATCTCTTTAATGTTTTGGGGGACAATACCTAAGAGTGGAATAACTGGGCCAAATGTCAAATGGAACCTCTAGTTTTACTTTTTGAGGAATCTCCACACAGATCTCTATAGTGGTTTTTCTAGTTTACACTTCCACCAATAGTGGAGAAGGGTTCCTTTTTCCCAAAGTCTCAACAGCATTTGTTATTGGTTGCTTTCTTGATGATGCCCATTTCTTCAGGAGTGAGATGGAGTCTCTGTGTTATTTTAATTTGCATTTCTCAAATGGTTAGCAATGTTGAACTTTTTTTCATGTATTTATTGGCTGTTCTTCTTTCTTAATCTGAGAAATGTCTGTTAATTTTTGATGCCCATTTTTAATTGCATTTTCAAATTTGGTGGGTTCTAACTTTTTTGAATTGTTTATGTAATCTAGATATTAGTTTTTTATCTGAGAAGTAGCTAGCAAAAAGCTTTTTTGCCATTCTGTAGGTTGTCTCTTCACTCTCTTGGTGGTTTCCTTTGCTGTCCAAAAGCTTTTAAATTTGATATGATATCATTTGTTGATTCATGGTATTATTTCTTGTACCACGATGATTTTGTTCAAAAAGTCTTTGCCTACAACTCTACCTTTGAGAGTTTTACCTATTTTCTCTTCCAGCAGATTAAGTGTTTCTATTCTAATGTTTATATCTTCAATCCATTTTGATTTTAGTTTAGTTCCCAGTTAGAGATGTGGGCCTAGTGTTTGGATAGCCAATTTTGCCATCACCATTTTTTTCCTCTCGTTGAGTTTATTGGTACGTTTTAGGTACACAGTACAGTTACATTCATCATTGGGATCTTGTACCTTTACATGACAGGTCTTGGTTCTCATTTTTCCCCTTATCCCTGCTCTCCCTTCACCCCCTCCTCCCTTCCCTATTTACAAATACACCATCACCATTTTTTTAAAGAGGCTGTCTTTACTCCAGTGAAAGGATTTGGTCCCTTTGTAAAAGATCTCATTGATGAGTGTGGTTGCAGTTGTGTTTGTAGCTTCTCTTCCACTGATCCACAAGTTTGTTTGTTTGACAATAACATGCTGTTTTATCACCATAGCTTTGTAGTATAACTTGAAGTTTGGGGTTGTGATGCCCCTTCCCTTGCCCTTGTTGCCCAGAATTGCTTTTGTGGTTCTAAGTCTTTTCTGGTCCCATATGAATTTTAGGATTGCTTTTTCCAGTTCTGTGAGGAATACTGTTGGTATTTTGATTGGGACTGCATTAAATCTATATAACAGTTTTGGAAGTATGGCCTTTGTTTGTTTGTTTGTTTGTTTTTTGTTTTTTTACCAGGCATCAAACTCAGGTCCTTGAGCTTATGAGGCAGTCACCAGAACCACTGAGCTAAAGCCCTAGCTGTTTAGTTTTGTTTTGTTTTTTAGATAGGATCTCGCTTTGTAGGTCAAGGTGGCCTTGGAGTCACTGTGTAGCCCAGGCTGGCCTCTAACAAATAGCAATCCTCCTGCCTCAGCCTCCTGAGTGCTGGGATTACAGGCGTGTACCACCATGCCTGGCTAGGGCCATCTTGACTATATTGGTCCTGCCTATCCAGGAACAGTGTATCATGTCTCTATAATATGCTCTATGTTCTCCATTTTCTGAGCATAATAACTATCATTGAAGAGGTCTTTCACTTCCTTGGTTAGGTGAATTCCTAAGTATTTCATTTTTCTTTATGCTATTGTATTAGAGGTATTATTAGAGGTATTGTTATTGTATTAGAGGTATTAGAGATACTATTCCCCTAATTTCCCTCCTGGTGAGTTTGTCAATATTGTACAAGAATGCTATTGAGTTTTGAGTGTTGATTTTGTATCTTGCTACACTGCTGAATGTGGTTTGGATTCTTTTAGTGGGGTTAGGGGGATCTTCTTTGTATAGAGTCATATCATTTGCAAATAATAATGATTTAATCTTTTCCTTTCCTATCCATATTCCTTTTTTTTCTTTCTTTTGTGTAATGTCCTTTTGTCCAATACTCTAATGTTTTAAGAACTATTGAATGGAAATGGTGATAGTGGACATCCTTGCCTTGTTCCTAAGTTTTAGAGGGAGAGCTTTCAGCATCTCTCCATGTAATTTGATGTAACTACTGAAAACTGTTGGTTTGCCATTGGTAGCTTTTATTAAATTGAGATAAAGGCCTTTTATTCCTATTTTCATCAGTTTTGCTTTCTCCAAAAATCATTTAAGTCTTTCTCTTGTTTTTCTTCAAAAGCTATTTTACATCTTTCACCTACATCAAGCTAATGGTGTATGATGTGAGGAAGCGCATAGTTTTCTTATAAGACAATTAACCGATCCAGAATCATTTATTGAACAGATCATTCCTTCCAGCACTGAACTACTGTGGCACTCCAGAACACAATAGCAACAATTTGTGTTTCTTGGTTCATAGTTTAATGCACACCTCTCCTGAGATTATGCTGAGGGCTATTTTGGGGAACTGGATGGGATAATATGTTATGCACATCTCTTTGAATCTGGGTTCCCTCATCAATCATGAGCATTAATTGGTCTTCTCTGCACAAGTACTTTTCCTCCAGTAGGAGAACTGTATCTAACTCTGAATCCACCTCCACCTACTCTTCAAGCACAATTAATTCCTCACTCACGATTCTCGGCTTTGTGGTTTCTATATTAAAACCTTACAAAGTAAGTACTTCATATACTGTTGCTAACATAGTCATACACTAGTACTTTTGTGGGGATGTACTTCATTATCTAACATTTCATTGGCAAAAATAGTAAAAGCATAGGAAGAATTGGGCAATGTAGAGCTGCCTTACCTTGCCCTTGTTGGAAATGTGCTTTTGTTTCAGAAAGAATCTCTTCAGTTGCTCCTGAAGAATTTCTCATCCACTCAATCATGTGGAGACTTGGGAAGTATTCTCACATTTATGTTGTGGTAGCTATTACTGCTCAGTAAATCAAAACAAACACGTAAAATGCTATCAGTCTGCCATCCCTAGTCCAGACATTGTGACTTAATTCTGAGATGATAGAATTATACAATTTCAAGTAGCATAGCTGGCCAAATTCCAGAATAATTTTGCTGCAGATAACACTATGCTTTTCTCTTGACCCTTTATCTAGTCTTGAAAAAAATAATAACCCATGCCATTACCTATATTTTCAAGCTTCCTTTGTTAAAAGAAATTTGCAGATACATGTTTTTAAAATAATTTGAACTATGTACTATTTGCATCATCCATCACAATTTCTGCTTTCATTTGCTCAGCTATTTTTAAAGGTATATTTTCATATTTTTTTTGTGTCTTTCTCATTGACTTTCAGGTTTTAATAAGACCTAACCAAATCCTCTTGCTGAAATTTATTAACCAGCTTTAAAAGTTTTATAGCAAGGAGTGAATACACCAATGTAAAACCTAAATAGTGTAGTGATACTAGCAAATAAACCAGTTTTATCAGTTATTTTAAGAAAAACCAAATATCAAAATAAAGTACCTTCATTGGCCCTATAAGATCATTTAAATGAAAAGTTTCCCTTTATAACATGTACAAAACTTTTGACCTTGTTTAGATTTAGTGAAGGAAGAAAGAGTAAACCCAGAGCTAATAATTTAAGGTTTTCCTTCTCTGTTTCCCCAGAAATAGTCAATGATTACACAGCAACAGAAACATTTTGTCCCAATTCAAACAGGCAAAAACATAATTCCTTTCCAGTCTCACAAATACTTTCACTCTCTTCATGTAAGTATCTTGATGATGCACTGTCTAGACTTTTTGGAACAAGTGATGGAGTTTGGATTTTATTTTGTGACTTTAAAAATGGTTATTTAAGGCTCCTACACACTTCCATATGAAAACCCACTGCCTTCAGACTATGCAAAAGTTATGAAACTGCTTACAAGAAAAAAGTATTAATGTTGTAACATCAAGCTTCAACTAACAGGGAATATTTTATAGATTTATCCATTGTATCTATACTATCACATTGCATTGTTGTTCTCATCAGCTATTGTATCAAAAAATGTCAACTAAATACTTTATATCCATAAAAGTATTACGGCAAACATTTTTTAGCTTTTGGGAAGCATCAATGAAAGAAATTAAGGGATATATACCCATTCCTGTTATAGTTTTAATAGATAATCCATGGGAATTTATCAAGTCAAAGGGCAAAATTTATATTCCAAACCCTTTGTCTTTTGTTAGCTGGATAAAATAAAAGTGATCCCTCAAGGTCCCAGATTTAAGCAACATCTGTGTCACCTGGATCATTGAGTCTAAGTATAGCTCTTAAGAAAATCAAACAGAGACTTGGAGAAAAAGTTTAGAGTTATTCGCTGCCCATAACCTAAAACTGAGAGTTAAGTTTACATGGAGCTGTAACCATTTTCTGTAGGTACTTGCTCTGAAGTACTTGCCACTTCTTTAGGCTTTACTCTAGGATATATAAGCTGAATACAGAAAAGCTTCACTATAAAAGTTTATCCACAGGTAGTAGTCTTAAGGAGTGTAAAACTCTGCATTGACTTGCTTAAAGTCCTTAATTCTCAAATAATTTCCCTAAAATCTGTCTATTAATTTGTCTGTGATGAAAGAAATCAGCCAGAAATACTTTGCTTCATTGAACAATATAGAGACAGACACATTGAACTGGACTCATCTCTTTTGTAACATAAATCTGCTTTGTTTGCTTGAAGAGCAACATAAAATTGAGTTACCAGCATAGAAGGTAGACCGCCTATAATAAAATTAGATATTCTGACGTAAAGTAAAGATAAAAATGTAAGCAAACAAATAATAATAAAATACCAAGCAAAATCATGTTATTCTATATTTTCTTAATTGAAATTTAATGAAATGACATTTGATAAAAAGCAATCAGAATCTACATCACATGGCAATGATCAGAAGGAAGCTCTTCCGATCTTTCTTTACTAGAACTTCAATGGTAGTGAAAAAGACACTGAATCGTGAATCAGAAGATCACAGGCTTGTTATTATATGTGAATAAATCTCAGTTTCTTCATCTGTAAAATGTAGGAAACATCCTACCAGACTCAAATAACTATTCTGGAGAGGAGTATGAATTATTCCATAAGCAGTTCAGTTTGGTTCATGTTCAAAACCCTAGTGGATGTTATGGGAAGAGTGAAGATCTATTGATTTATAGAAATAAAACACACATGAACTTTTACACAGCTGAGGTGTTTGAAAAAATTTAGCTAAGAATCATGTAAAATGTTCTCATGCACCACACTATCTAGTGACTCTTCAGTGGGGCAGGGAGATCTAAACACTATAGTTGAGCGGGCGCTCATGTGAACAGGTAAAGGATGTTCTGTCGGTCCATAGGTCATGTTCCTAATGACCTCAGATTTACACAAATAGTTCCCAAGAGATGCTAACAATAGAGTGGGGATGGATGGATCAAAGCAGCATCATGCGTACCAGTCACATCATCCTGTGGAATGATCACACGTACTAGCTTGTTATACTCAGGTACAAAGTTTGAAATTCCTAACTCTAGAGAGAAAATTGCAAGTAGATGAAGGATTATCATTATGTTAGTATATAGTAACTCTTGGAGAACCATGACCAAAGTTAGAGCACAAGCCACAACAGTATTAATTATGTACTTGGATAAATTCATAGAGGACAAAAATAATATCCTACATGCTACATATTTGCTAGGAATTTTGAGATTCAAGTAAAGAAGGTTTTTTTCAAAGTATGCTCCTTCAGCACTAAGCCTAAGCAAAATTCATAGGTGTTACAAAAATAAAGTTTTAGAGATGCTATTTAGCTCAGCGGTTCAGTGGCCTGCCTTGCAAGCACAAGGACCCAAGTTCAATTCCCCATACCAAAAAAAAAAAAAGAGAGATGCTCTTTAATTGTGGTCAAATGGGCTTTTGTACAACATGATTTCTTAGAGTTTGTATTTTATGTCATCAAAGAGACCATGTATTAAGTAGCATTGCCCAAATATATTGGAACACAGCAAACTTTCAGTGTAGCTAGTGCTGCACATATAAATTGTAAGGAATATTAAGTTCAAGGATATTTAGAACCCGTGGACAGTGCCAAATCACCTATCTGAAATGGCCAAGGAAGTGTTATTTATAGTGTACTCCCTGGAACAATTTTGTTGTCAAGGCAGATGCCTGCCTTGTGTTCTAGATGTGAAACCAGGTTTATTGAATTGTGATGCATGAGTTCTGTACTTACTTGGAAAAGTTTTGACCACCTGCCAAATTAAAGACACAGAAACAATGGGGAGAACAGTTAGCTAAGGTATTTATTTAAAGTTTGTACAAATCCATTGTGAGGGGTAGTGAAATTAATGTCTATAATAGTCAATGACTAAGTGGCATGCTTGATTTTTAACTGGAAATGGAAGGCTTTCTGCTTATATCTCTTCTGTCAGCCATTGAATGATTGCTTATTGAATTCCAGGCATTCCCTGTGTATTAAGAGATTCCAATATGCATAAAATGTAGCCCCTGCCTTCAAGGAGATAATGGTCTCTATGCTCTACTAGAAGAATGGTGAATTCCATAGGAGCACAGAGATAGATGACAGAAATCATTGATAATTTTCAATTGCAAAGCTAAATTACAAATGTTACTAGGCATTTTCAAGCAAGTGTTCTTGCTTTAACTTAAAATGTAGTTTTTATGTGGATATGAGTTGCTCTTGGTTATTTTAAGAGCACATAGATGACAAGCAACAGTTTGGGTTGTTTCATTTAGGCTGTTTTAATAAGAGTGCTTCTATTGTTAGAAACAAAAGGGTTTTTAGGATGGAGATACCATATATTCTAAATTTAGTTTTTTTTACTATAATTGCCCATGAAAATTAAGCAACTGCAGCTGACCAGTTAGTCTCCATTAAGATATTCCCCTTCATTTAGATCATGTCTCTGGAATACTTAAGACCTGTGATACACAGAGAAAGGAATTTAGCCTTTTTGATATTTATATGTAGCCTTAATATTTGATTTGAGCAAATGAGGAAGATATAGATTCAGAAGCTTTTGATTGTCAGAAAAATAGTTCCTCTATCTTTTATGAATTATAAACTTTGTTTTCTTAGCTGACTCTAATTCTGAAGTTTTGTTATACTGTCATGTTTAGAAGCACAAAAGCATAGCTGATTCCATAGGCAATTTAATTCTCAGAAAACAGATCTTTGAATTTACAGGGAGAATATGTGTTAAAAATGAGAACATGGGTCCTATTTTATGTTTAAGTAAGTGAGTTCCCTTTCTTCTTTGCAAAAATACATTTTATCACAAATAAATATTTGATTAAATTTCACAACATACAGAAAAACGATTTAGCTGTTTATTTATCACAATAGTGAAAGTTTCAAAAATTGAAAGAGCTGGAAAGGAAATAACAACAGTGATTTAAGATAAAATGGGAGAAGGAAATGAAGGAAACTTCACCATTATCCCCAATACTGTATTTCTTTTATGCTAACACAAATGTTATGAAAATGAAAAAAATGACATTTGCCCATTTTGAATGTTGTAATTCTTACATTGTTCTCTCATTCTAATTGGAAAATAAATAATTACTAATATTAATGTAATGATTCATTCATTCAACAAATACTTGTTGAGAACCTACTGTGTACTAGGTACTAGCATTAAAATAGAGTGGAAAAATAAAGCAAGACAGGACAGACATCTCCCTAAGCCTTACAGAGTCAGTGTTTAGATGTGAAATGTGAGATGCCAGAGATCTCACATAGAGTGTTTAAAATGATAAAGTGAGGACTGGGGTGAAGTAACTTGAACTGATATTGTGAGACTACTATTAGTCCTGAACCAGCAAAGAAAGGATATTCCATGCTGGTGTAGGGAACTTGACTTATTTTTGGACAAAACTGAATTTGACTAGTCATGAACAAGCCAGGGCCCATCCATCTAAAGTAGCCTCGCGTGGTAATCAGTGTTCTCTGTGGTTGCAATCCCAAGTTTACATGCCTTTTTCTTTGATTCCCTCTAGTATATGACTGCTGCTGCTCCTATGCAAGGGACCTACATTCCCCAGTACACGCCTGTGCCTCCAGCAGCTGTATCTATTGAAGTAAGTCCATCCCTGTCCTGTAGAAAGAGACTAGGGAGAAGGAATCGCAGTCATATGTACTGTGGTACCTTAGAACCCAAGAAATCCTCATGTCCAGATTGTGTGCTGCTCTAAAATTTGTGGTCAGTCACAAGCTCAGTCTATGAAAATATGTATATTTACTCTATCCTGCCTTTGTTTTGGTTCTCACGTGAAGTAAATTAACCTGATGCAGAAATATGAGGGAAGGACACTTTGCACATTTAAAGTCCTGCGAACAAATCATTGTTCTTCGAAGTCATAACCATAAATACTCATAAAAGGGATGGAAAAGCAGTCTGAAGCCATTTGGATGAGCTAGATCTTCAGTGTCTTTTTTCTCAAAGACAGGTCCTTGACCAGCTTCATTGGGACACCCTGGAATCTGTTAAAAACACAAACTAGAAGACCCTACTGAGACCTGATGAATTTTAATTTTCATTTTAAGCTGATCTCAGTGTGACCCAGATGCACATTAAAATGTGAGATACACTGTACTAGTTTACTAGTTCTCAAACTTTTCCACACATTAAACTTATTTAGGGAAACACTATCCCCAGAGATTCTTATTGAATTATCTGGAGTATGTACTAGACATCCAGTTTTAAAAAAGGTTTCAGGTGATTCTGATGTACAGCAAAGATTAAAAACCACTGCTCTGATAAATAGTGTAACTCCTCGCACGATGCAGTGCTTATCTAGCATGCATGAGGCCCTGAATTCAATCTCCTGTGCAACAAAACAAAAACAAAGAACAACAACAGAAACTCTGCTATACTAAATGAGCTTTCACAGATTTATACTTCCTACAGATGGGAAAGAGTTGGATCACTTTTATCACTGTGGACCTAATGAATAATGATAATGGTACCATCTTGCTCTTAATGAAAGCCTTTTCCATTTCCTTCTCTTTTTGTATTGGGCTGAATCAATCTCCTCTAATTCTCATTTTACTGAACAGAGCCTCAAGCTACATAGAAAAGCAGAAAGCCTAAAGCTGTGCAGAGAGTGATAAAACATTTAGACGTGTATTTTCCTCTCTGGTTCTACACATTGTTTTTTATTGTTCCCCCTCCACTTTTTCCAATGCACATGTGCATTATGGTTACAGTGCATCTCTTCTCACCACCTGAAAATCTTTCAGAATTAATCTCTTTGCTACTCCATAATTTGTCCAGCATATAGTGTATTTGCACCCCTGCACACAAAAATCCACCAATAAAGAGACTGACAGAAAACTTTACAGACCAGATTGGATTTTTTTAAAAGTTTGTTTTTTGCGGGTAGCAAGTACTTGCTTGTATCAAGGTATAGAAGAAATCCCAGATGTTTAAAAGGTAAACAAGGACATGGATTTTTTAATCTTTGTGTGTGTTTTAGATGTATGGATCTCAAAATTTAATTGTATCTTCAGAATTTTAAGAATATGTGATTAAATTTTATGTTTTTGGTTATGTTTATCAAAAAATCACCTACACACTGAGAAACCAGTGTCTGGACTTTCCAGGCAAAGTATAAATTTCTGCCATGTATTTGCATTCCTGTGTGTCTACATCAAAGGGATATTGCTATTTAAAGAATTAGAGCATTTTAATGCTTATAAAATAATGACACATTTGGTCTTGTGCCTTAGTTAAATGCAAAGTTTAGAAAGAAGAATTTCACTGAGAAAAATGTAAATATAGTCTGATATATGCATTGAATTTAGATTTATAGAAAAAAATTGATTCATTGTCCATCTAGAAACATTGATCATTCACCTGTATCCACACAAATAAGTCCTGGTAGGATATTCAGAAAAATACAGATTAGTAACCCTTTAAGAAAGAAAACAATGGATGACTGACTACAGGTAGACTTTTCAGATTCTAAGGAAGAATTTCACATATTTTTAAG
Source organism: Fukomys damarensis (assembly GCF_012274545.1). NCBI lineage: Eukaryota > Metazoa > Chordata > Mammalia > Rodentia > Bathyergidae > Fukomys > Fukomys damarensis. Next base: position 24,178,936 of record NW_022900940.1, on the reverse strand, counting down.
GACAGAGAACTGACCAAGAATATTTACAACTCAACATCATTGCAGATACCCAACACTGTTGCCCTTTTTGAGTGTATTAATGATCAGATCAAACTACCTGTAGCTCCCTTGGAATCAAACACGTGTCCCTGATAATGAACAATGCCAGAAATCTGTTCTGCTAGCTTCTGTGAGAAGTGAAAATTAGGAGACAGTTTTGAAAGAAAGGCAAACCAAAATTAAGAACCACCAAAATTAAGACCACTAAATAAATTCCAGTTCATGTCTTAGAAAACAAAGCAAAGTAAAATAAATCAAATTATCGAACAGAACCTATTCAACACTACCCTTTATAAAAACTTCTAATCTTAGTGTTTTTTTTTTATTAAGGCCAGAGTCCATATTAGCAAACATGTTCTAGACATGCTATAGTGAACCACCCCATCAGCTTGTTTCAATATACTAATATTGATAGGAATCATGAATGATTTTTTACTAATTGTTACTTAATATGATTTATGCAACCACCATTCGAAAGTTGCAAGTATAGTTAAAATGATTTTCTGATCTTTTATCTACTCCAAAAACTTCTTTGGTTGCTCAGCTTATTGGCATTGCATCAAGATGACTTTCTCAACCCACACTAAGATATGCACTGATGTTTTCTTTTGAGTGCATATTGTGACTTCACATAGTTGATAGCATGTCTTCTCAAGCCAAATACAGGGGTATTTCTGCATCTAGATGAGGACCCTTTGCTTTAAGCACATAAGGCTTTTGTGTACTTATTTGCCTCCTTAGGGTGTTGTTGCCGATACCTCTCCCCAGTCAGTGGCACCTTCATCCCAGGACACCAGTGGTCAGCAGCAACAGATAGCAGTGGACACATCCAATGAACATGCACCTGCATATTCTTACCAACAATCTAAGTAAGTTTGGGCTATGCTAAGCTCTTTTTCAAGATCAACTATCTTGAAATTACTCAAGGTGTATCTGTTATTTTATGTGGCAAATAATCTAAACTTAGTGAAAAGTATATATTTAGCTCATAATTACATGGCTGGTTTGGGCTTACTTCAGGTGGGTGTCTCTTCTGATCTTGAGTGAAGGCAAAGCATGTGACTCTGTTCTAGGGCAGTGGCTGGCTGTTGGATAGGTGATGAAAGTGACTGGGCCACCTGTTTTTGCTTATCCAGAAAACTACTTTACAGGGAATTGTCGGGATTCCAAGGATAGCAAAACAGCAAGCCCAAAGACAGTGTCATTCTTCAGTTCTTTTTGTCACTCTTCAGCTGTTGCCTCATTAGCTAAAGCAAGTCGTATGGCCAGAGTAGTTGTAGATATTTGTTGCTAAAGAGACTCATCATAATCATTTTTATGGAAAATAATAATAACATCATATATTCTTGGAAAAATTGAAGTATTCTCATATGAAAGTGTAGGGTGAAGCTTAATTTTGTCTTCACTGTTAAAAATGAAAAAAGTGATACACCCTTTGCAAGAGTCCTTCGAACATCCAATTAAATGTTTGTGAAAAGGATATTGGGCAATGTACAACAGAATAGATTCTTACTCAGGCATTACATGGCAAAATGAAGTAGTCAGTTACTCTTGATGGTTCTTAAATCATTCATAAAGCAAATTACATTTGACTTTGTACTTAGAGAATACAGAGACACAAATGTGAGGTCGTTTTTGCTAAACCAAGGGAATTAGCAACAGAAAAGTCTACAGGCAAAGGCGTTGGCATGCACATAATCCAACTTTATAGATAACAGTCAAGCCCTTGGAGAACAATGAATTCCCAGATGATCCTCTCTGAAGAATGTTCCTTCATTTCTGTGTCATCATTTTGTTTGTTAAAGAAAAATGTTATTCAGACACATCCGAAAAGAAGAAGATTTCGTTCAGGATAATTTCAATATGTGTTAAGACTGTCACATTAGAGGGGAGAGATCAGGGCTCAACTCAGAATACAACAAAGACATCTGGAGATGGATAGCCAATCAACAGAGAGAAAGGGTCCGCAAATGAAGAAGTACTAAGAGGAGACAGCAGGGTAGGGAATTATTACTAAACTGACTTAACAGTATTCTTACTGAAAGCAGATAAAGAACTGATGAATTAAATGTGGGAGATGATGAAATTGATCAGATAATTGAGGCTGGTCAAATATCAAGGGTTGGGATTCCATCTAAATTGATTTCGAAGCTCCTTGGTAAAAATAAACTATGTAGACCAGGCAAGGATGGATTCAAGGTCTAGGTGTAGTCAAGAAGGGAGCTAAAGATAGCCAGACTGAAATTTCTCAAGAAGAGAAGTTTTGTCCCTCTATCCTCCATACACATGAGATTTGCTTACTGTTGGATTAATTGAGGCAGTGGAATCTTCTGAGTGCAGCACAGTCTCTAAATGCAGCTGTAAAAATTAAATTTCTCAGAACACCGGTTAATCATACAAACATAAAGTATTACTGTTGTTATCAATAAAAATTTTCAAAAATCTTGTTACTGAGTAAAGCGGGCTGTTGTCATTGTTTCAGCTGGCCTACAGCCTCTATGAATAACTTTTCATGCAATAAACAACATGTTCATCTCTTAAAACTCTGGTACAAGCATATTGGAATTTGCTCAGCCTGGTCAGTGGGTTAATATGTGGGAAAAAGGAACCCGAATGGTCTGTGGAGAAGCAGAGTGAGAGACACTGGTGGAAAGAAATGAGAGACACTATGTATGCTGATTGATTTTATGTGTCAATTTGCTGAAGCATTATTCTGGGTATGTCCGTGAAGGTGATTGGGGAGGAGATTAAAATTTGAATCAGTAGATTGAGTAAAGCAGATCACATTCCTTAATGTAGGGGTGGCCCCCATCCATTGAGTTGAAGGCATGAACAGAACAAAAAGATTGATCCTCCCTGGAGTAAAAGGGACATCTGCCTGAATTCTTGAGCTGCAACACTGCTTTTTCTGCCTTTGGACTCAAATGAAACATTGTCTCTAAGTTGGATGTTGGGGACTGGCATTTACACTGTCAGCTTTTCTGTTCCACTTTCAGTCTGAGCCTGAGACTGTAACATTGGCTCTTTGGAGCTGCCAGTTTGCTAGCACGTACATCTCTCCCTTCCTTCTTTGTTTCTGTATTTATTATATTTATCCATTTTTTTTTGTAGTACTGGGGATTGAACACAGGGCCTTTACACCAAGCTACATCCCCAGCTCTTTTTATTTTTTATTTTATTATCTACTTTGAGACAAAGGTCTTGATAAGTCACCAATATTGAGTTCAAACTTGTGATCCTCCTGTGTGAGCCTCCAGAGTGCTATATTTATCTTTTGGTCTGTTTTGCTAGAAGACTGTGACTGCTACACAGTTTGCCAAGCGCACTTCGCCAGGCTCAAAAGGAGGTGAAACTGGCCTTGCATCTCCCAAAGCATAGTGAATAAAAGAGAGATTTTATTTCCTAGAACTTTCTTGTGCACGGTTAAATAATTTATTAGGTAGTTGAAAACAATGTTTTCATTCACCCAACCAACAATTTTGTATTGATCACCTACAGTTAGCCAGCATTCTAGGTTCTAGGAGAAGATCAAAGAAATAAGCATATTTCTCTCCCAGTCATCCCTTGGACTTTACTTTTTAATAGGAATAGACTTATATGCAATGGATCAATTAAGAAAAAAGCAATAAAAAAAGAAATAGAATTGCAAAGCACATTATTCAAAAATTTTCTTTCTGAGGTGATGAGTTAAACTCCTAGAATTTGGCATCAGAGAAGGGCTCTTTTATGCCTGGAAACTGAAAGATTGGAGACAAAGCATTCTAAGCAGAGGAAATGCGCTTTTTAGAAGCACTGAAGAGGGAACATAAGGCTGGAGTTTTGTGGAATAGAGGGGAGAACGGGAGGAGATGGAGGCGAAGAGGCCAACCATTATTAAGCCTATAGTTACTTAATTTTCTATAGGGTGATTATACTTGGTTATATTCAAAGTGAGATCAGAAACCAGTGTAGGGCTTTTAAAAATAAATTGCGTAATTTGATTTACATATAAACGATTCTCCCACCAGTGCAGCCTGAATTTAGAGGGGAGTGTTTCAAGGATTTTTTTTCTTTGAGACGCACAGTTTCCCCATCTTGCAACTATATAAAACCTCTGCCCCACCCCTCCTGATGAACTGAGCTGCAGTCGTTCCTCCTTGTCATCCCACAAGAAACATTCTCTTCCTTCTCAAGGATGTCCCCACTTAGGGGTGAAGTACCTTTCACGATCTAAGTGTGATGTGGTAGGACAGGAGTTATGTCAGGCTCACACAGAGCACCTCAGCCTCTAACAGATTCTTAGCTCCAAGTCCAGGTCCTAGTTCTCTTTACCAGTGTCACACCAGTTCCTATACCAGGAGGTGTTAACCTCCTTGAGGCTTAACAATCTCGGGTGGGATTCATTCAGTTCTACCCATACTCAAGATATTCATACTTGAAGGAAGAAAATGGAAAACACTCACAGCGGGCCATAGTAATAGCAGAATGCATTTTGTTTCTTCTGGATTTGTATGCTTTGGTGGAGGTCATGGCAATCGGAGCAAGATCTTGCAGGAAGTAGCAACACTCCAGATGGTGTCAAAGCTTGATCCAAGTCCAGGGGTAGAGAAGGAAGTATTTCCTTGAAAAGTGGAAGGAGAGTAGTAGGATACCATGGAAAGGGACACCCAGATTCTAATATCAGGTGCCACACTGAAGTGCATGGATAGCATTTTCTTTTTTTTTTTTAAATGTGTGTTCTTCCAATTGAGGTAAACGACAAATTTGGAAGCAATGGAAATCAACAGTCTGTTACTTCTCTGGTTCAGGCAGGAATGACAGAAGGTCTGAAGTATGATGAATAGTGGTGTTAGGAAGATACAGTGGAGAATATATTGAAAAACAGGAAAACAATTTTACAGTTCCAGAGAAACCAAGGGAGTCATTGATACCAATAACAAAGGCAGATAAGATAAAATGCCCCCAGAGGGTCTGGCTATAGAGATGCCCAAGAAATTTAATTATCCTTATGGTAAATCAATTCCAAACTTTACTCTTTGAAATATTTGAAGACGTCTGAGTCTGACAACATACAACTTTCACTGTTTGAATGTTTTTAAAATTATGGTTATACCACATTTGCATTGAGTCATGGATTATTATGATTGGTGATACTTAAGTTTCATAGGATAATGCATATCCAGAATGAAATCATGCATCCATGTCCTCCTGGTGGCAAAAATGATGAGGAGGATTTCGTTGTTTGAAGAAATAGTCTTTTGTACCCATAAAGGACTGTATATTACAGGATGTTGCTCAGGTCATACTCCTTACTGAAACAGCCAGAGAAGAAATCACCTTGGAAAATGGAACATTTCAAAAGTATGGCATGTGAAAACCACTTGCATTGCCTTGGAGAGATTCCTTTAAACTGATTTTAAAAATCAGTGGGTCTTTATTGTATTCTTAGCTTCACCTCTCTAAAATGCAAAAAGTGTTAGGAGCCTTTGACTTGAAACACCAACAAAAGACCAAATGAAAAAGAATTGAAATACCAAGACAAACACATATGAAGATAGCAGTCACTTCTGAAATTTTATAAGAAAGAATTAATGTGACTATTAATTTTGTCAATTTCAGCCAAGCAAATCTGACCTATGTCATGGTAAAACATGAGATTCTTCAGAACTAGTCAAGGAAGACACTGGGAACTGAAGTCGAAGTTTACATCATGCACACTGAGCTCTTTTTCATCAGTAACTTTCACAGGGAAAGTTTGAGGGATATAAAATGGCTCACAGTGACAGGTATCAAACAAGCATTCCTTAGAAGGCAGGCCTATAACTACTTATACAAGTTAATGAGTGCACTTTAAAAAGTCCTTGCTCTGCTTTTTAAAGCTATTTGATCATACCTTACTTGAAAAATTCACTCTGCTTACATTTGTCCATTGTCTAGATATTGGACTATATTATCCTTGGAAGAAAATCTACTCCATCACAATTTTGTTTTGAGATCAAGCCTCAAGCAACATTCTACAGCTAGTTATTGTCTACTATAGATTTCCCTAAATCCTTTTTCATTCCTTCCTGTTCTAGTATATTGGAAAGTATCTCGAAAATTATTTAGCCAATCCTCATTATCTTAAACATGCCAGATTTCACAAATGGCAGCTCATTTCCAACATCATTATGCTAATTAACATGCCACTACTTTCATCAGGCAACCCATTTCTAACAATCATTATGCTAATTGAGATATGGATAGCTTAAAGTACTTTGTACAGACCTCTGGCCTTTCTCATTAAATGCTAGCTGACCTGCTATGGGTATGAAATTCTGATAAGGGCAACTGAATGCCCCTGAAAAGTAGCTTGAGTCATCACAATATACCTTCAACACCAAAATGTCTACACTAAAGGTATTGTAAGTAAAAGACCAGAGCAATCAGAACCAGAGAAAAGCTTGCAATCAGAACCAGAGAAAAGCTTGCAGAATATAAATGATTTTCCTATGAATAAAGAGGCTATATTTGGGATTTATCAGTAAACTTGCCTAGCTAAACCACAGTACTTCAGATTTTGTATTTATAGAGTCCCCCCCCATTATTAAAAGGAGCTATTAATGTAAAAGGGACTCTGTGCTCTTATCACAGAAGGCAGCAATGATAGCTATGCTTTACCTTGGAAACTTTACGGAAATTTCACTTCCCATTTCCATTATCTGTTTTTCTTTGTGCAGGGCAGCCTTAAACATAACTAGAATCTAAAGAGAATGTCTTCAAACAGAGCTAAAATCTAATATGCACAACTATTCTTATTCTAGCTTTGTGACTTCGGTTATCAATCACTTCTCTGGAACCTGATTTTCCTCTTCATTTAAAGTGTGAGGATTAGAGTGTTATTCTCCAAAGATATGAGCAAGACTCTAGTGTAAGGACAAATTTATCACCATGCTCTGGAGTTAGGGTTAGAAAGTCCCTGCAGCGCTTCCTCACCCAAGTGGGTTGGAATACCCTGCTGTAACCCAAAAGACATTTTTGCCTTAACTGCAGTTCTCTTCAAAGTCATTAAGATAGCGTAAAATATGCTAATAATATAGTTGACCTCCTAGGGGCCAAATAAATATTTCAAGTGTTTTACCTCTTGACAGAATAGGCTATGCTGCCTTCCTGATGCGAAATTCCAAGATATTAAAAACTGAATTATTGCAAATGTATAATAATGTATTATCTGTTAGTTCTTTTGATGTTAATGTCAAATATTTTATTCTTTTCCAAGAAATTCTTCTTCTACACTGGTACCCTTCATTGTGCCCTAGCCACATCTTTAGTTTACCTGTGGCTAATCCAGCAGTAGAAATACAGTTAATAATGTATTATCTGTTAGTTCTTTTGATGTTAATGTCATATATTTTATTCTTTTCCAAGAAATTCTTCTTCTACACTGGTACCCTTCATTGTGCCCTAGCCACATCTTTAGTTTACCTGTGGCTAATCCAGCAGTAGAAATACAGGAACCACCTTTTCCAAACTCTGAACCAAAAAAAAAAAAAAAAAATTTCTTATCACATGCATCTCATGAAGCTGGTCTGTAAGAAATTATTCTGAGAAATACTGAATCATTAGATGTTCTCTTAAGATTTCCAAAAGACTAGATTTCTGGGATTATGGTTTGCTCTTTCACAACCTATTCACTCTGCTGGTATTGAAGAGGAGATTGAAGAGAGAATTCAAAATGATTCTGTGTTCCTAGATTCAGTCAAATTAGCAGTCTACAAATATTCACTCTGACATTAAAAGACCATTATGTTACCCTTGGAATCAAAATTTCTTTTTATTCTTCAAATCTTATCAGGGTAGCTGAACTTCCATGAACACCAAATTCCTTTTCCAGTGTACTGCTAATGTGTGAGTTGTACTGGTGAGTCATGCTGCAGAGTACTTTAAAATTTGCAAATGACTTTCATACTTATCTCTTTCACATAAATTGTTTCTACCTATGTTCTTGTTACTAATGATCACAGCCTTGAAAATTTAGAATGCCATTGTTATGAATATCAGTGCTATCCATAATCACTATGTAAATGTGCACATTATACTTCATCTAGTACAGAGAAAGCAGACAAGTGAATTTTAGTTGCATTAAATAACACCTTTTTTCCTTTAAACTTCACTTAGAAATCATGATTGTTTAAAGTACAATCATTTGTTTAGGAACACCAATGAGGCTACATTAAGGTCCCAAAAAATTATTGGAGAGTGTTACTAGAAACAGTTATATCAGGTTAGAAACCTAAAAGTAGCCCCAGCCTAACTCATAAACACTAATACTCTGAAGTACGTGAGCAGAAAGGGTCTTTTATAGGATGGTTGGACCATTGAATGAAGAAAAACTGATGTTTTAGGCATCTTCTGTTCAGTGCACAATGGAAAAGTGGAAATGACAACAAAAATAGACCAAAACTTTGTTTTCATAGCAAGATAGCTTTTAGATATAAGTGGAGTAAGCCTACAAGTGCAAAGACAGAAAAAAGAGGACCAAAATATAGACCATGGTTCAAAATATTACTACTAATAAAATTCCCCTTATCATTGTTGCTGTTATAAAAATTGTAGTTACATTCCTTCTTAGAAGAAATCTCACTTTCTCAGGTAACACAAGAGGAAAAAACCATGTAATTTTGGAGATATTAAATGACTTGTAAATATTTCAAGTAGTCAACCTATCAATTTGTTGCTCTCCATACATGATTCTTGGAACAAATGCATTAGGTTCCTAATAGCCGCAGCTGACTCATGATGATTTTCTGCAAATTAGTAAAAAGAGACCTTTCTGAACCACTTCAGTTCCAGATATAATATAGTTTAAAACATTGCTGAGAACCTTTTGTGAATCTGAATAAAACAAACACGCTTGCTCAGAGGAGAGACAGGCCTGTCTCGTGGCTTTGGGAGAAGACATTTCTCTGAAATTTAGCCTTCTTCCCTCACCCACTGGTCATATATACCTATATCCAGCAACTCTGAGCTTCATTTGCAAATTAAGCAATCGGGTACCAGCAGAATCTGCAGAACTTTTGCCATCAATCTGTGCCCTGAGGGAAGAGGCCTTCATCGAAAAGTGACCTACAGATAAAGTTCCCTCTTTGCACAACATAACTAAATTTATTTAACAGAGTTCTAATCTGTGAGCAGAAGAGCTGAAAGTAAAGTTCAATCCCCTAGAACCTTAATCCTGTAAGATAGGTGGGGCTTCAGGGTTTTGCTTAACCCAGCCCATCAGGAAAAAAATGAAATACAATAAAATGATATTTATCTATTTAATTGCCTATTATGGAAATTGCACTTTTCCACATTCCAGAGAGGAAAAAGTAGAAATAAAATATAGCCTCTGATGTCAAGAGTTGTAATTTTTTTTTTTTTTGAGATCGGTTTCTTGTTATGTTGCCCAGGCTTGCCTGAAAGTCCTGGGTTCACACAGTCCTCTCATCTCAGCCTCCCCAGTGCTAGGACTACAAGTATATGTTACACATCCAGCTAAGGATCTAAAATGTGGATGGGAGCAACAAACAAGAAACAATTATCTTATGTGTTGGGCCAATACCACAAGATGACATGTCACAGTCATTATGGTGCATAGGGGGAATCACATATTTGTTGACTGAATTAGTGATGAATCCTAAGGTAGTTCTGAAAAAAATATAATTGCAAAGTATCTGGGAGCACAATAACATCTATCAGGTATTAAGAACTAGGCTCTAAGCTCATAGGAAGGTGTATTTATTCATTTTCGATTGCTATAGTAACTGAAGCTGGATAATGAAGAAACATCATTTATTTAGCTCACCCGTTTGGGGGCTGATAGTTCAAAGTTAGGCAGTCTTGTCTGTTTGACCACTGGTGAGAGTCTCCATGGCAGATGACATGGTAGGATCCAATGTTACGGGATTACATAATAAGACAAGAAGCAGAGATTAGGGGGGGTCAGGTTTATTCCTTTCAAAAATTTTGCTCTCAAAAATTAGTTCATGAAAAAAAATAGTTCATGAACCTAGGAGAACTACCTTAATCCCCACCAAAGGAAGCCTCCACAATGACCTACTCCTAGGCAGTGTATGTTGAAGGTTCACTTTCCACATTGCCGTACTGGGGACCAGCTTCCAATGGAAATGTACTCAAGCCATATCCAGCCCAAAACTGGAGAGATGTCTCTGTGTACACGTGAGGTATATCTGCATAGTTTATTGCTTTAGAATAAAAAGAGACTGTTGGCCTATAAACTTTAATTTTAATGAGATCAAACTCTCTAGCTTGAATATATTAGTGAAAACGGTATTTGACAATTTCATGGACTAAATATTCTTTTGTAATTAAATGTGTATTTACAATTTGTTTCACGAGCGTGTTACATCAAAAGACCTCACTACCTTTTAAAGAAATTTCATTGGAAAAGCGTGAAGGTGGATTCAAAGCTGCTGTGATGTAATGACCACTCTTATTTCATTGTTTTCACAGACCATAAACAGAACAGAAGAATGTCCCTCTGAAATTTTGCCTTGAATGAAGAAACTTCACTGAACAAGAAGTTAGTTGGCTTCCAGTTTGCACAGGCGTCAATGGAAGGCTTTTTTTTTTAATTTTATATTTTACTCAGTGAAACAAAGTTTTTATGTGCTGTGCAAATGGTTCCTTCATGTGGTCTGACAGTTTATTTTTGCCACCCTTTTCTTTTTTACTTAAAGGAAAAGAAATCCCAGAAGAGAGGGGGAGGCATTAAAGGTTGACATTATATCTGGAAGAGCATTGGAATTCAAAATTTACCTGAAGGTGTAGCTAGATTTTCTTTCTTTCTTTCTTTCTTTCTTTTTTTTAACATGGAAAATCTTATGTCAAGAAATGAGCAAACCAAAATGGAGGCAAATGGTCTTCCTTGGTAATTAAGCTACTCTTTCTCTTTTTCCCTTCCTTTTTAAACCTAGTGGGTTTTTTTAATTTTTATTTTTTAGAAATATTTAGGTAAGGTTTATCTTGAATATTAATTGCCTTAATTTTAAGGACGTCAAAGGCTCTCAAGGCAAGCTGTCAACGTCTTGTTAAAAAAAATTCAAGAAAGAATTGAAATATTGTGCCAGCTTTAACTGGTACAGAAGTTTAAGACTATGAGTTTTTAGGGTGAAAAAAACTGTACAGTTTAAAAGAAAATGTTTTTCTTCATTTGAAGAAAATTTGTTGATAAAAGAAACCATGGCAACTGCAAGAATTGGGAAATGCTGGGACTTTTCATGAACTTTGTCTTAAGTGTTGACACAAATCATTCTAGAAGGCTAAAACATTTTGCAGTAAAGTTATTAATGTTGGTTTAAAAACAACTGCATTAGAAATAATGCGTGTTTGGGGGGCAGAATGCAGATTTTTTTATTTACAAAGCGTGATTGCTAGCAAAAGCGTTAGTGCTTTTTATCTGCAGTCTTTTTTATGAGCTTTACAAAGTTTTTAGTCAGCTTTGCTTGTCACATTGCAAAACTTAGCTTAAGAGCATTAAAAACAAAACAAAAAAACATAAGTAGATAGGAGCTTATGGTCAAAAAGTGCAAAAAAAAAAAAACAAAAAAAGCAATAGATAGAGAAATTGTTGACAATTTCTGTAGTCTTTCCTAGTTGTGATCAAATTCAGCCTATGGATGGCCTATTTTATACCAAAGATGAAGTGACACCCTATTACAGTACAGAAGATAGAGGTTTTTTTTTGTTTCTTTTCTTTTCTTTAAAATTTTATTTGACCTACAATGGCCGGACCAGTTCTTTGTTGTTTGTTTAAACTACCTTCCACTGGTGTTTTACATACCACACACACACACACACACACACACACACAGACACACACACACAAAATTTTTTTAATGTAGATTTGTTGATAGTAGAAGCTCACAAGGGCTGTGTTCAGCAATCCCAGCACAAAGAGTTCTGGATACCAATTAATAGAGCCAAGAGGCTTTTAATTTTGTGAGCTTTTCTGGTTCCTTGCTAGTTCTCTTCAATATGATACCTGTGTTGATGGCCACCAATAAGCCAGACATTTGTTTAAGAGTGGATTTTTCTTTCTGTGGATTTTGAACTAAAGATACTTCCTGAACATGGCCTGAAAAGTCTCTGAAATGTCATTTGTCAGGAAAGCTTAGTGGTATTGTGTGAAATGGTGAGTGGTCTCCTACAAAGATCTCATGGTATTTCTAACAACCATCTTCCTTCTAAATTCCAACACCACCTGGTTTCTTCTTCCCACCTTGGTCCTGCCATCATTCACCATGAATGGCCACCTTGACTCTGCAATCGGGGAGCGGGTATTTTCTTTTTGTCTCTTTTCATGGTATTTTCTTATCTTGGTCTTGCCAGAAAGAAAGTAAAGATACTTTTTTTATTTCAGTTTAATTTTCTGAGGCAAGAAGTACCAATAATATTGAGGATTCTCACACTGAAATTTAGGGAAGCTCTTAAAATGCTAGTTGACAATCAAGAAATTCTATAATTTATTTCAGTAAGTACCAAAAGAACTAGATTTGATAAATCATTGAAGCCAAAGGAGATATTTGTATATAGTTATGCAAAATTTTATCTAAAATTATTAAATTGACTTACGTAGAAAACACCTTTACATTTTGATTCATCAAGTCAACATTCAACCTATACAGTTTAACCTAAAATTGATGAAAATGAAACAGAATTGTGTTAATGGAACTACTCACTATGAGTACACTGTGGTCAAATTATTTGAATCACAAAAATGAAACTCTTTTTCACAAACTAAGTAAGTCACAGGAACTTGACTTAGTCCCGACGGAAGAAGTAAAGGTATTAAGTGCACTATGAAAGAAAACAGGGTAGGCTTTTAAAAACTAAAAAATATAAAAGGTAAATCATATTTTCATTAGGGCAGTATGAATAAGGAGTTTGACTCAATGAAATTGCAAATAACCCACTATTTAAATAGATCCTGGTTCTCTTATTTGCAAGCCCATGAATTGGAAGCTCAAACCCAGAGTGACTGCACAACTTTGTAGTCTAACCACTGGCAAAATATATCAACAAAATGTGGCATGTGGTACACAGAAATTCAGCTGCTCGCACCCATCCTGATAGTTTTCTTTAGAAAGAATCATAGATTTAAACATTTTTCCACTGCATCCTTCAGCTTCCCGTGTATTACAGTGGTGATACTGTCTTTGAAAGTGGGCTCCTCGCATTACAGGGGTACAAAAAACATATATGGGACCTGTATTTTCTGTTTCTCTTTTCCACACTCTGAATTCTTTATATAAATAAAATTATCCTGGGCACAATTCATTTGAATATAAAACGAACATCCATTCCTTTGTTTCTGTAACAAAAAATACCAAAAACATATATTAATGTGATACAAAGAAAGTCTCATTTACATAATCAGTAATGAGGCTAAAAGGTAGCTAACATGTGGCTGATGAATGTGCCTAGGTAATTTCCTGTTTCTATTCAAAACTGCCGCTTTATTTATACCTTCAGATACTTTTTTTTTCAACTATAAAATTTTAGTAGTCTCAGGAAATTATTCTCCCTGTCATTTTATGTACCCATGTGTATTTTGTGTTCGCATTGTTTTTATCATGCCATTCTATAAAACATATTATTTCAAACCAAAAAGAAACAAAAAGATAAAAAATGCATATGTCCAAGCCCCCCCCCTTTCATTTTACCTAAGAATTGTTTTTCAAGAATCCAGTCTTGGGGATGGGGGAGGGAATATCAAAAGGTAAGCAGCATTATGTTGTATGAAACATAAAACAAACTAAAGTATGTGTTCAAAATACACAGATTTCAAATCCAAATTTGGTCAACGATGCATACTGTATGTTTTTAATCTTATTTAGGATGATAATCCCTTTTAGATTAAGTTAATTTTCTTTAAATTCTGATTTATCAAACATTTATTTATATGTTTCATTTTTTCCTTTTTACTTTAATTGCCAAGACTTATCCTGCACATTCGGAAAAAGACTAACACCACAATCCAAATGAGATAAACACCTTCTCATGCAAACTCTAGTCATGTGGTCAGTGGAAGATCAGATATGAAAGGCAAATCATTTTAGCAATAAGAAGGTATGGACAGGGGAGGTAAAGTATATATTGAAATTGGAGATCCAAATGAAGAGCTAAATCTTGGAAGGTCAACAAAATGCAGACTCTGTGAACTAAAGGTAATAGTGGCACAGGCTGATGACAATTTGTCTTTGAATGCTGATGTATCTTGTATATAGCAACTGAAACAATGTTCTAGAGAAACTTTTCTACCTAGCTCAGAGTTGGCCATGAATAGTTTGTTTCCTTGGTAAATTTCAACAATTCAGTATATTGTCTCCTAGCTTTACTTAAATTAATTCTTCTTGTAACTTCAGCAGATTTTCCATCATTGAAAGAATATGACTCCCTTTCATATTTTCTAATGCCAAATAACCTGACATTAAACGTGTGCTCATGCTCTCGTTAGAGATGGAAGGCTAAGAGCTGAAGAAGGCTGAATGGAGTGGGAAATTCACACTATTTCACTATGGCAACAAAATACATTGACCCCATCACAAAACTGCTTTAAAAATTATTTTCAGTTCATGTACAATCAAAAAACGTGCTGTTTTTTTTTTTTAAAAAAACATGTAAATAATTGGGATGTTTCTTCTATAGCTATGTAACATTTACAATAGCCTAAAACCCTCCTTAATGAAAAGTGGAATTTGATTTAAATAGGACTCTTGCAGTCTTCTCCGTGATTGAAGTTTCAATGGGCTGTCTAGACTGATGATGTTAATAGATTAAAATACATTTGACAATTCAGTTTCACTCCTAATTTGAGTGTGTGAACCCACTGCTGATGAGCTGATATGCAGAGAGAAAGTCCTAAGTGTTTTAGTGATAACTGTTTTTATGTGATATTAAATTGAATAAAGGGATAACATTTATGTATATGTATAATAACATTCAGCACACTTGAGGAATCACACACTGCAATACAGTATGGCAAGTCATTGAATCTTGATCTATTCTCTTTAACCTGGATCAGCAGTAAAGGATGGGATTTTACTTTTCATGCTGTTGTGGCTGGCATGCTTCCCAGTTGTGAGTTCACTGGGACTGACAGCTTCTCACTTTAATCTGAGGGACTGACAACATTTAAACAGGCTCATGGATTCTATACCCTACACCTTTTCTGTAGTAGTGTTGTAATGCGACTTTAATAACGAATACATTTGTTCTACAAATAAATAGTATCCACTATGGCATTGGAAGACAGTCGGTTATGACTCAAGAGTAACATTTACCAAACATTTAAAAGATGACATTGGTCCCTTAGTCTAAACATTCTTAGTCTTGGCTGTTTTTTGTGCATTATGTTCAGAAAAATACTAAAGCTCAATCCTAAATCCCCAAGTGGCCCCAAAGATCTTTTACAAAATGAGGAGTTCTAGAGAAATGATTTCTTTTATGTTTGATTTTGACCCCAGCATATAGATGCTATCATAAAAACAACAACAATAACAACAAAAGAAAGATCAAACAAGATAGGTGAACTCTCAATATTCATCTCTGTGTATCTCGGGGTGGGAAAATAATGCATCAAGAAATGTTTCTTCTGCACAGGAAGCTTATGGAATTGAACTTAGATTCTTGGGAAAGAAACACAAGGCCACTGAATCACAGCTGAGGTTTTCCTAAAACTGTCCCATTTCTGAGTTTTGCAGTAATACTATCACTCTCAATTTCTGAAGGGCTAATTTTCTATTTTGTATATCTGTTTTTCTTTTCTTCTCAAGAATTAGGCCTTAGGCACTGCTCCCGTTCATTAGTACTTCACCCTGAGGGTGGAGGAATAAATAATTGGAAATAAAATTCAAATTAGTCTATTATTTCCTAAGGATTGAGTTATTGAAAGAGTTTGAAGTCATTAAGAACATTCATGTCAGTGAATTATAGACACCGAATTTTGATGATCCATAATAACCTTTTATCATACACTGCAAATAATTGAGAGTTGGCTGTATTCTTGCAGAATATAAAGGAAAAAATACTGTGGCCTGGATTGGGCTTCCCTTAGAAGAAAGTTGTTTTGCTTTCATTCACTCTACTGAAAGTTAAACCAACTGAAAAAATAAACACAGTTTCTGTTATGAGAATATAATAGTAGCTCTCCGTTAAATGTACACTCGTTCCTTTCAGTTTGATGAAAAAAAGTGCATTATTTTTGTTGTATTTTGACTGTGTTACTGTATCGAGGCTGAATGACTTTGACACTGCAGTGGAAATTATTTTAATCACATTTTGAATAAATTCAAAGTATAGCAGTGTTATACTTTGTATTTAAATCCTCTGGTCTTAGATTTTTTAAAAGAGATGCTCTGTCCTCCTCCCCAAATTGTGTTATTTCATCATATATAAAAACAGAAATTATTTCATACCTTTCAGAAACTGTAAAATCTATTTCAAAGAGATACTTGAAAAACAAATTCCCCATTCTGCAAATAAATGCTTCTGTTTATTTAAAAATATATTTGGGATCTTAATTTTTTAAAAATATGTGTAAAAGTACTTGTTATGAGATACTGAGTTTCTAAGAAAAATGGGACACAGCTTCTTTCAAAACCCTTATTTCAGGCCATACTCCTTGGAACTTCTGAAACATCACTCAATTTTAAACTTTATTTCAAAGCATTTTTGTATCGCTGTCTCTGTCATGAAAAGTTCTGTAATTCTATGGTGTTTCTAGTTTTATTTTAAATTCTTTTCATCTGTACCACAGTCAAATTAGATATCATTTCCCTTATTTCTTGGGCTTTCTGTAGATCAGTGGATCTTAGGTTTAAATTTCTGTTTTCTTTGATGAAGCTTTCAATAAAAAATGAAAATAAAATCAATGAAGGAGGGCTGTTGTGTTTGTCTGCACTTTTCCAGAGACCTTCTGTGGGAGCTGATGGCGGGCGGGGGGCGGGGGCTGTCTCCATATTTAATTGGGAACATTGCAGGATTTTCTCAAAGATTATCCCAGGGAACAGACTGGAGGGAGGATTCTGTTTATGTAGGGGAACCAAAAAAGCCACAGCCTGCCAGCCCTTCCTAGTACTTTCTTTTTTTTTTTTAATGTAATACAAGAAGATATTAATAAAGAAAATATAAAAAGCATTGTTGGCTTTAGCTCAGTGGCACTGTGCCTGCCTTGCAAGTGCAAGGTCCTGAGTTTGATCCCCATAAAAAAGCATTGTTATTTCCATGAAAAAATAAAACATGACTTCATAATAATAGCAAAATAATAAGACAATGAACATAACTAATACACTGTGTATCACGATCTTAAAAGAATGGCCAAAATGTTACAGTATATCATGGACCCAAACAAATAAATAAATAAATAAATAACTCTTTCTTACAAAGAAGAAACAAAGAAAACAAAACAGAAAAAACTTTCATGGGGAAAATGGAAATAGTACAAATGAAACAAATTAACGTATGTCTTAAAATATTTTGTAATATATATATATATATATATATTATATATACAGAGAGAGAAATTCTCATATGAGACAAACCATACAATATTTAAGTTTGTGTATCTGACCTATTTTACTTAACATTATATTCTCAAATTGCATCCACTTGCTTACAAATGATTCATCTTTCTTTATGGCAGCATAGTAGTCCATTGTGTACATACATTTCCTTTACACAGTCATCTGTTTGTGGACATCTATGCTGTTTCAAAGATCTAACTATCATAAAATGTGCTGCTATAAACATACGTACACAGGTATCTCTGCAATAGAGTTACTTCTGTAAAGATATTTAGAAGATGGATAGCTAAGTCAAATGGAATTTTGATTTTTAGCTCTTTGAGGAAACTCCACGCTGATTTCCATAGTGCTTGCACAGTTTACATTCCCATGAATGATATAAGAGACTGCCTTTTCCCCCAAAATCTCACCAGCATTTGTTATTTGACTTTTTGATGATAGTCATTTTTCTCTAGGATAAGCAATAGATTAAATTTGCATTTCTGTCACTACTGGTGATTTTGAACATTTTTGCTTGCATTTATTGGCATTTGTACCTCCTCTGAGAAGTATCTATTATTTCTGTTTCCCACTTTTAATTGGGTCTTTTATTTTGGAGGGTCATTTTTTAAAATTCTTTATATATTCTAGATATTAGTCCTCTCTCTGAGGAAGGGCTGTCTCTTGGTTGTCTCTTCACTTTGTTAGCTGTTTTCTTTGCTGTGCCGAAGACTTTTATCTTGATTTGATCACAACTGTTGATTCTTGGTATTATTTCTTGTGCAATGGGGTTATGGTTAGAAAGTCTTTACCTAAACCTA
Source organism: Fukomys damarensis (assembly GCF_012274545.1). NCBI lineage: Eukaryota > Metazoa > Chordata > Mammalia > Rodentia > Bathyergidae > Fukomys > Fukomys damarensis. The sequence continues at coordinate 24,160,551 of NW_022900940.1, read as the reverse complement.
TGTTTTCAAGAGTGTTTCCACATTTACCTTCTGGCAGCTTGAGTTTTTCTGTTTTAGCATTTGTAACTTTAATCTATTTTAATTTAGGTTTAGAACATTATGAGGTGTATGGGTCTATCCTCCCTCTTCTTCATGTGGATATCCAGTTTCCACAGCACCACTTATTAAAGAGGCTATCCTTCCTCCAGTGTATGTCTTTGGCCCCTTTGGCCCAGATCAAGTAGATGAATGTAGCTGGGGTCAATTCTGCTTACTCTGTTGTGTTTCATTGAACCATGTTCCTGTTTTTGTGTCAGTACCGTGTTATTTTAATCATAGTCACTTTGCAGTATGACTTGAAACGAGGAATTGTGATGCCTTCTGCTTTGCTTTTGTTAGTTATGAGTGTTTTTCCTGCCCTTGGACTCTTCTGGTTCCATATGAATTTTAAGCTTGTTTTCTCTAGAAATGTGAGAAATGCTGTTGTAATTTTCCCTGGGGGATTGCATTAAATCTGTATATCAGTTTTAAAATGTGGCCATTTTTATATTTTGGTTCTATATGTCCAGGGAATATATTTCTATTTTCTGACATCTTCCTCAATTTCCTTTTTCAGATTGATGTAATTTTCACTATAGAGGCCCTTTGTTTCCTTGGGTAGGTCAATATTGAAGTATTTATTTACTTGTTTTGCTTTTTTCATGCTATTGTGAATGTTTTCCTGGTTTCCTTTTCAGTGAGTTTATTATTACTGTATAGTTACTTATTTTGTAGTGTGTTTATTTTGTATCCTGCTACATTGCTGAATTTGGTTATCAGTTTTAGGAGTCCTTTTGTGAAGTTTCTTGGTTCTTGTAAGTGAAGAATTGTAGCATCTGCAAATAATGATATTTTGACTTTGTTCTTTCCTATATGTATTCATCCCTTTTATTTCTCTCTCTCACCTGATATGCTCTGGCTAATATTTCAGGGATTAGATGGAATGGTAGTGGTGATAATGCACATCCTTGAATTGTTCCTGATTTTAGAGGAAAGACTTTCAGTATTTTCCCATTTAATATGATGTTGGTATTGGCTATTTTCATAAATGGTTTTTATCAGACTGAGATAAGTTCCTTCTATATTTATTTTCTGCAGTTGTTTTATCAGGGATAGATATTGGATTTTATTGAAAGCTTTTTATGAATCTATTAAGATTATCATGCATTTTTTTGTCCATGCTTCTCTTTATGTGATAAATTATATTTATTGATTTGTGTATGTGGAACCATCTTTACATCCCCGGGATGATGTCTACTCAGTCTCGGTGTATGATCTTTTCAAGGATTTGTTGCATTCTGTGTGTCACTATTCTTGATAAGACTTTCTGCATCTATGTTCATTAAATAGATTGGCCTGTAGTTCTCTTTTTTCTGGCTGGATCTTTGTCTGATTTGGAGATCAGGATAATGTTAACTTCTAAGAGTGATTTTGGAATGATTTAACTTCCTTCTCAATTTCATGAAGAGTTTGAGAGCATTAGCGTTGGATCTTTTTTGAAGCTTTAATAGAATTTGGCTGTGACTCTATAAGGTTCTGGACTCTTTTTACTTGATAGTATTTTTTTTTAAATAACTGCTTCAGTTTCACTGCCTGTTACTGAGTTATTCAATATTTTTAGTCTTCTAGGTTCAGTATATATATATCTGAGTTCTCCATTTTTTGGCACATAGGTTTGTGAAATAGTAAGAATTTTCTGGATTTCAACAATGTCCACTGAGATTTCATCTTTTTTATTTCAAATTCCATGAATTTTGTCTTTTCTTTCTTTCATTTTTGTTTGTTTGTTTGTTTTGTTTTGTTTTTTGGTACTGGGGATCGAGCTCTGGTCCTTGTGCTTGTGAGGCAGGTGTTGGAACCACTGAGCTAAAACCCCGGCCCTTTTCTTTCTTTTTAAATTTGGTATGGTTGGCAATGGATTTATCTATTTTATTAAATTTTTTTGAAGAAGCAGCTTTTCGTTTCATTGATTGTTGATGGAGCTGTAAAGTTCCCTAGTAGAAGTGTTTTCATTGTGTCGTGTAGGGTCTGGTAATGTTGTACTTGCTTTATCATCTAATTGTAAGAATTGTCCTATCTCTTCCAATTTATTCTGTGACCCATTGCTTGTTTAAGAGTGTATGCTTTAGTTACCAGACCTTTGAATTGTTTCTGTGGTTTCCTTTGCTGTTGATTTCTAGTTTCACTGCACTGTAATCTGATACTATGTGTGGTAAAATTTCAATTGTTTTGAATTTACCTCGTGTTTTATTCGCTATTATGTGGTCTATGTTGGAGAAAGTATCGTGTACTGCTAAAAAGAATGTGTATTCTGTTGTTAGATGGAACACTGTAGATATCTATGAAGTCTGTTTATTCAAAGATTTGGTTCAACTCTTATATTTGCTAATTTTTTGCTTAATTCACCTATTTTTGATAGTGGTATATTGAAATCACCCATTATAACTATATTCATGTTTATCTGCTAGCATTTGTTTTATGAAGTTGAGTACACTGTAGTTTGGTGCATATATTTTTATCATTGTTATCTCTTCTTGTTAAATAGCTCCATTATCCAATATATCGTGTCCTTGGCTTAAAGTCCACTTTGAGTATAAAAGACCTACCTTGTTTGGGGGCTCCTGTTGCATAGTATATTATTTTCCACATTTTTAGTTTTTTTAGTCTATGAACTTTTTTTGTGTTAGATGTGTTTCTTGCACATAGCATACCTGTAAATTTTGTTTCTTGGCCCATTCTGCAAATCTGTGCCTTTTGATTGACTAATTTAGTCCATTATATTGGCAGTTATAATTGCTAGGTATTGATTTATTTTGTTATTATTTATTATTTTTGCAGTTTTACTTTCTTTCCCTTCTCTTAATTGCTAGCTCTACTTGATAGATTCACTCTATCGGACTTTTGGCATTGTTAACTTCATTGTTTCTTTCTATTGCTATCTTGAATATTTTGGGGAATATTGGTTTGCTGGTCATGAATTTCTTTAGGTTTTCTTTATCATGGAAATATCTTATTTCTTCATTAATTTGAAAAATAATTTTGCACGATATATCTATCTGTGTTGGAAGTTGTTTTCTTTTAGGGCTTGAAACACTCCATTCCAAGCTCCTCTTGCTTTTAAAGTTTGTGTTGAGAAGTATGTTGCAATTCTGACAGGAATTTTTTTATAGGTGATTTGACACTGTTCACTATTGTCTTTTAAGAATCTGTTCTTGTGTTTGATTTCTGGATCTTTTTTTTTTTCTGAGAGTGGCTATTCAGGGCTCTGAATGCTTTACTTATCTGTATGTTAAACTCTTTACTATACTTTTGTAAACAAGCTTTTATGCCCTTTGTGCTGTCTTCTTACTTTTTGTTAATTCTGGCTACTCTTATATGAGTCTTCTCTGATAATCTAGCATCTGATGAATCCATTTTCATATTTTCTAACTGTTTTTCATGCATATTTCTTTAACTGATCACTAACTGCATCCCTGCCTTTTAGATGTGACAGTCCTCACACTGATACTTTCATCTCTGCTTTTAATCTCTTGAATTTGTCTTTTGAAATTTTTCAGGGACTCCCATTCATTTCTATTCTGCAAGTTTATATTGTGTATCCCTTTCTCTAGCTCCACTGGATTTTTTTTTTTTTATACCAGGGATTGAACTTGGGTCCTTGCACTTGCGAAGCAGGTGCTGGAACCACTGAGCTAAATCCCCAGCCCTGCACTGGATTTTTATTAGTGCTTTCTCTAGAGATGCTGATCATTTATTTCATTTGGCTCATTATTTGTTAGTTTATAACCTCTTTGAGTTCTCTAAGCACCTTATTGAGCTGTTTTGTGACCTCCATTGACAATAGCCAGTCAAACATTTCTGCCATGTGGCTTGTGATTGCCTTGTCCTTAGGCCCCCCTAAATTGGCTTTGGAGGCATTGAGAATTTTTGGAGGCATTTTGTTGCCTTGTTTTCTCATGTTTTTATATTTTTTTCTGTTTCCTTCTGGGCTCTACTGCTTCTTTGGCTCAGTTCCCAGTTCTGTGGGAATGAACCAAAGTAACATTTATAACAATCCAGATATTGGCATAAAGAGAAAACTAACTGACAGCACCAACTATGTCACCCAGGCTACAGTAGTAAAGTCAGCAACAACAACGGATTCAAATATAAACTGAATGCTGAAATTATTACGAGCCATTAATGAACCACTCTTAACCAGTGCAAAGAGGTCTATGATTTTTAGTATAAATTCTAACACAACCCAGATAGCGACTTACAGTAAATGAGGCACTATTTCTGCTGGATGTAGGCAGTGGTGGGTGTGGGCAAGCTGAAGCAGACCTCTTGACTAAATCCACCTCCTTCAAATGCAACCCTTCTGAAGGTTACACCTTCCAAACCTAGCCTCCCACCACAGAATAGAGGCTCTGTAATCTTCCTTGCATGAGCTTGAGTTTCTTGGGGGATCGTAAGAGGTCTCTCTTTTGCTCTAACCCTCTCCACACCTGTCCCCTGAGGCTGTGTCTCACCCCGTCTCCACAGTAGGTTAGTACATCAGTCTTGGAATACAACTCTCCTCTTGGGTGTTCACCTTGTATTCAGTCAGGTCAGTCTTTCAGTTGTCACCCCTTGTGCTCTGTGCTGTGGGGTGTACAAAGTGGCCTGTGTCAGCAGCAAGCGTAAACCAGGGCCTCTCTATGTTCCTGCAGGACTCATGAGGCTCTGGTGTCAGGGATGTGCTAGGACTGGACTTCCCTGGTTCTCATGCTTAGGGGTTCAGAGACCACCCAACTCTCACTCCCAAACCTTACTAATATCCATCAATTAGTATATCATGTTTAAAGGCCAAGCAGGATAGAGTTATATATAAAAATAAAGTTATTTCTTCTGATATCTGTGGTTTGTATCCCTGCAAGGATGAAACTCCATATCCACCAAATTCATCAGTGCTTTTTTTTTCTTTTTTTGTACTGGGGATTGAGCTCAGGTCCTTTCACTTGCGAGGCAGAAGGCAGAACCATTGAGCTAAATCCCTGGCCCCATCAGTGCTATTTTGCAAGCTACAGATGATTTTGATAAGCAAATGAACAGAAGCTATATTTCTGTGATTTAGAATTCCCAAAGCTAGGCTAGCATGCATACAGATATTCCTCATTTAACACCCTAAATTTTTAACAACTGTTCAGACGTAGGACTGAACCTAGAACTGTTTGGACTTATGACCTGCTGCTGGGATTTACAACCTGTCTTCTTCTTCTTTTTTTTTTTTTTTCATAGTTCTGTACATCTTGTTTACAGAGCCTCAATTAATTCTTTTTGTGCAGTATACTTTGTTTATATAGTACTGTGATTTTTGCTGATTGTACTGTACAGTACAGTACTCTAGTTCTGTTATACATTATAGTGTTGCCTGAAAGAGTTACACAAATAAAAGCAGAATCATCAAATTGGAGTTTCCTTGGTCTAATCTTTGTTTGGAATATTGTTTGTTTTTTGTTTGTTTGTTGTTTGTTTTTGTTTTTTGTTTTTTGTTTGAGATAGGGTCTCACTATGTAGTTGAGACTGACCTGGAACATCACTATGTATTCCAGGCTGGTCTCGAACTCACAGTGATCCTACTGCCTCAGCCTCCCGAGTGCTGGGATTACAGGCATGTGCCACCACACCCAGCATATTCTGAATATTATAATGTGCATACTATATGTGATTCCTCACTTAGTGACTGATTCGTTTAATAATCCAGTCACAGGAACCGCACTGAGTCATTAAATGAGAAGCTTCTCTATTCAAAGACCAAGAAATATTAATATGAAATTTGTAGTTGTTCAAGAGTATTGTATTGCAGAAGAAAAAAGTGGAACAAATTAAATGAATATGATTTTTTTTTTTTTGTTACCTGGGATTGAACTTGGGACCTTGTTCTTGCAAGGCAGATGCCAGCATCACTGAGCTAAATCTCCAGCCCATGAATATGATTTTTTTAAACACCAAGTTAAGTAACCTTTAAGTCCACGGAACATGTATGGATAAAAATATAAAGAATAAAAATACCAAGGAAATCCAATACATTTATGATACACTAAATATAAATTTGAAATATGAGGCATTCAATGCTCATTTTAATCTTAATGTGTTTACCTTTTGGTAACACCTCTTCTGGAACCCCTAGCTTCTTTAAGAGGTAAAAGCATGTTTCATTGGCTGTTGCCCACCTTGGTCAAACCTCAACTCCAGTATATGTAACGTATTCTCAGTGGGGAAGGGTGCATGGCCCAGAGAGAGGGAGGATGCATGATCATTATAGAATGCTCATTTAGTGTGGCCATTCTACCTTTCTTATACTCTACCCATAATCAGTCACCCTACCCCGTACCTTTCCCTTTGCCTCTTGCCATTGGCTTAAGCCTTGTGATTTGAGGATCTTTGATTGCGTATTTTAATTGCGTATTTGGAGACTACCACTGCATTGAGGTAACTTCCCAGATGATATCTTCAAGCTTTAGAAAGCATGCAACTGAGGAAGGGTATAAGAGAAGTCTAACCAGTGTTCAGCTTTTAAGAATGTGTAGTGCAGGGCTGGGGATCTTGCTCAGTGGTCCCACTGCCTGCCTCATAAATGCAAGGTCCTAACTTTGATCCCCAGTATCAAAAAAATAAAAAAGAATGTGTTGTGCATATAACTTTTCCCTATATTAATAGCAGATCATGCTATAGTGGCAAAAAAGAAATTTGGATCTGTTAAACATGAGAAAACAAGATTAGCGTGAAGATATTGAACTCAATATTACCCAAGTGTCTTTGTCTGTTTAGATAACTACAACAAAATGCCTTCAGCTGGGTCATTTATAAAGAACAGAAATTTCTTGCTCATAGTTCTGGAGTCTAGGAAATCCAAGATGGGGTATAAACAGATTTGATATGCTGAGGTACTGTTTTCACAGGTGATATCTTCTACGTTACCAAATGATGGATGTGGAAAACAAGATCTCTGAGGCCTCATTTATAAAGACACTAATCCCATTCAGAAGGGCTCCATCTTCATGATTTAATCAGTTCCCAAAGGCTAACACCCGTTAATGCCATTATCTTGGGAGTCAGGAGTCAATCTATGAAATTCGAAAAGACACAAATTTTCATACATTAGCACCCATCTTCTTTTACATTTTGTCTATAACAGTGATTCTTTACATGTTGTCTTTTTGTTTTGGACTTGTGAGAAAATAATGACACCGCCAGTTTTACAAACTTTTGTTTCAATTTTCAGAGTATCTGGGAACTTAGAATGTGAATAAATAGGTGACACTTATTATACTGTCCTTACTACATAAAGTAATGATTATTTTATGTTCTCATGTGTATATATTTTGTACTGTTTTGCAATTTATCTTTTCTTTTTTTTTTTTTTATTGAGTTTATTGGTACATTTAGGGATACAGTACAGTTACATTCATTGTTGGGATCATGTAGCTTTACATGGCAAGTCTTGATTCTCATTTTTTTCCCCTTACCTCTGCCCTCCCTTC
>NW_022900940.1:24117374-24148048 GCF_012274545.1 Fukomys damarensis | reverse complement strand
ATATTTCTCTTTTCAAAGAACACAGTGCCTTGTCAACTTTTAATAGTTCTAGTAAGACTCAAGTTCCGTAATGCTTTTTATTGTAAAGGTATGCTGATGATAATATTTAGATGCTTTCCACTCATAGTAAGTGAAATATAGCATACATGGGGTCCTTGGGTCCTTCCTGGGTCTGTTGTCGCGCAGGCCGGGAGCTCGCGCGCACGCCGCCGCTGCAATTTATCTTTTCAAAGAACACAGTGCCTTGTCAACTTTTAATAGTTCTAGTAAGACTCAAGTTCCGTAATGCTTTTTATTGTAAAGGTATGCTGATGATAATATTTAGATGCTTTCCACTCATAGTAAGTGAAATATATAGCATACAGTCTCAGAATATTTTATCATTTCCAATTTTTTGTACTGATAAAATACATCTAATACATCAAAAAATTCTCTTTTTTTTAAATACTCAGAAACTGAGGGAGTAGCCTTTTCTCCCAGGATTTTTCTTCGGCCTTTAGGAAGCTGAGGGCTACTGTTGGTGTAAAAGTGGTCACCAGGTAGTGCTGCTGTACTAATCTCCGGTGGACTTCAAACATAATTTCCAAATCTTGTATTTCTAAACAGAACCTGCCGTATGAGGTAAGGCTACAGAAGCAAGATCACCATTGACTGAATACTCACTCTGTGCTAGGAACTGTAGGTTGGGTTCACACAATTTTCCCAAGAGTACTTTGCAGTAGATATCACCACTTTCCTTGTTTTCCACATGAGACTGGCAGACTTGGTCAACCTAACCAGTAACCCACACTTAAGAAAGGTTGGAGCTTATTTAAAAACAGGCTCAAATTCTCAGTCTCAGCTCTAAAGGTTTCCTCTTCTGAAATGACTTTGGGCAATGCCAATGTGAAAGTCATTTTGCTTTTGTTTTGCTTTTTAATCATGTTTTTTGCTAAATAGTCCATCTCACTGTACTTCAGATCTTGAACAATGGGAACACTGGACTTTTATTCTAATAACTGTTGGTCATAACACCCAGCACATTTCAAATATTTCCTCTGAGAAATAATTTGTTTCAATATTTTCTTTATTTGAGCCTATCTTTGATTTATTCTTGAAGTAAAGGATGCATCTATCAAATAGGCAAAGCTTTTCACTGATTTATTTATCCAGTGTATACCATACATATCCTCCATAAATATTTTAATCAGACTACATATGGCTTCCACCTGCTTAAGAGATAATATTCTAGTGTTTGTTTAAACAATATTTTAACATGAAATAAAAACAGAGGATTTCTGTGCACAATATGTTCAGTTCTTCCACAGTTTGATTAAAAGTAAATGAAAAAAAAATCCTGGTCTAAATAAAATCATCTCCCATTAAGACAGATAGAGGCTCTTCTAGACCTCTTATTGCTGTCTACTAGTACTATTCATTCCATTGGTAAAGTGGCTTTTTTCCTTTCCCAAATTATTTGGGGAATTTAATTATTTTGACAGAAATAGGACTGAAATCAGGCATTCTTGGTTACTGCTGATCCTTTCACATCACCCAGTAAAGCATTGCCCACATTTTAACTGTGATGGAACTGTGCTTTGGAAAGTTAAATGACCTGGCCAATTTTTCATGGTGAAGACAGCATCCAAATTTAAGATTAAAGAGCCAAAAATGTTGCTAATATTCCTAATATTGCTGAACCCACTGATAACAATGTTTGCCCAAATTCTTAGAGCAAGATCACACAGGATATTGAAAAAAGTACTGGGCAAGCAGTGAAAAAATTTCTGGGCCATGACTACATATGCTGTCTGAAAAATATTTTTACTTCTCTTGGGATTTCAGCTTTATCTATCAAAATGCATGGCTTTTATTTCTCAGAGTACTTATGAGGATAAAATGGGCAATGTATTATGCATCATACATAAACTCTCTAAAAGTTGGAAGGACTATCAAATGCTACACATAATTTTAACTCTTCAGTTCTGAAATTCCCTGTAAAGCACAAGGTGTTCTGAGGAATGTAACTCTGGGGAGGTAAGGGCAAGATGTTTATCTGAGAAGATGAAAGGAGGCAAAATAACAAATAAGCCAAGGCAACACATAGCCACTTAGCAATGTCACCCAGCTTTGGGAGGAGACAAACACGTAAGCTTGAAAATTACAAGTTCCTGGGTCACTAGAAGAAGAGAGCACAGAAACTTAGTTTCTAGTTGAGCTAAATTCACAGCCAATTTTGGACGATCATCTTGTGTCTTCATTCCATCACCAAGTACCTTTTGCCTTCTTGGGACCTTCAACAATTACCATGGCAATTTATACAAAGATAGCTATTGAAGAACCAGGCATGGTGTTGCACCCCTGTAGTCTCAGCTCTCGGGAGGCTGAGGCTGGAGGATCACTGTGAGTTCGAGACCAGCCTGGGCTACGTAGTGAGTTCCAGGTCAGTCTCAACTATACAGTGAAACCCTGTCTCAAAACAACAACAACAAAAACAAACAAACAAACAAGAAACAAAGATAGCTATTGATGGAAAGAGGCAGGTGTGAGCACTTAGTAAAGACTATTAAAATGATTAGCTGCAAAAAACAGCACTGAACAACTAAAGGTAGGCTCTTCTGCAGACTTCATAACATATGTTTATCCTAAGAAAAATATGGGATCAAAACAGTCATACCAGTAAGGAGATTGAATCAAATAAATATTTCCAAGACAATGGATGCTAGAAAAACATAAATAAATTCTGGCCCTTAAAGGATCTGAAAAAGTCTACTGAGCGTGAGGTAATTATTGCAAAACATATACGCAGGCTCTGCCTCTGCCAAGCTTTACCCATGTCCTGCTTCTGGTTGACTTATTTCCTGTTTGTTTGGGTCTGATTCGTCTGATTCCTACTTTTTAGTGCAATATAACACAATCATAAAAAAATACATATAGCATAAATAAATGATCAACAGGCCATTCACAAGCTGAATGCACAAGTGTAACCAAGAACCGCGGTAGAGCAGCAGCACCCAGAAATATATCACTTTCCCGTGTCTCTTTCAGCTACTGTGTAGTTTCTCCCTACCTCAGTGTCTTGAATTCTAGCAACCCAGAATGATTTGTCTGAAATTTATTTTATATAAATGCAGACTGGCTTGTCATTTATAACCATAGGGATATAATACACGAAGAGAGAGGTAATGATTTTGCTTGTCTTTGAAACACCAAGATATTTACTATTCCTCTGAAAACACCACCTATGGTTATATTATTAAATTTTTTTAGAATTGTTGGCTTCAGAGATGACATAATTTTTTTTTTGCATAGTCTCCATCACGGTTACACATCCTTTACAACTGAGTAAATTAAGTGTCCTTGAGGGTGGCAGCCACATACTGAAAGTAATAGTTGAGTCTCCAGGTAAGGCTGGGTGCCAGCCTTCATTCAAGGTTAAACAGTGTATCACTTATTGGCTGATTACTCAGTGAGTGATATGGGGCAGCTGATGCTACAGTACACTGGGAGACTACATATACGCAGTTAGCAACATACAATTGTTTACATCAAACCCATGGTTACCACATGAAATATTAACTCCTTTGGCTTGTTAAATTTTGAAAAAATTTGGAGTTTTCTTGCGTTAGAGATTTTGTTCTTATTTTCTTTCTGCCATTTGACTCAGTGATTTCGGCCAGTGGAGATCTACCAGCTCTTTTTAGAATACTTTCTAGGTATATGCTTTGGGGTTTGTTTAGGAGAAGAGATTCCTATTACTTTATCATTCTGGTCCTAGAAAGCAGAAATCGAAACCTTTTGGAAGCTAACAAAAGCTCTGGTACTTTGGTGTACATTTTACAGTTTATATTAAAATAAACATAGTGCTTCAAGTATTTCACAAAGGGAGTTCTCTGATGTCCAGATTGATCCCAGGCCTGAGTGTCATGGAAGTGACTTTTAAAATGTTTCTGCCCTTTCCTCCTTTCCTGCTACTGTAGTAGTCCTAGCTCCTTCTGTCTTTCCTCCAGGGGAGGTTTGCATTTTCATTTCTCCCCTTTTCCCTTTCCCTGGTTGTAAAAGTCTTCCAGCAATGCCTTAAAGCTAAAGTTTTTGTTTTGCTTTGCCTACAGTCTATAGTCAATATTTCTGTTGCTGTTTGAGGCATTTAATTGTTGTCGTTTTTTGTTGTTGTTGTTGTTGTTGTTGTTGCTTTTCTCCCGTAGGACAGATGGCTCTGAGTAGCACACTTGGCAGAACTTTTTCTCTCTCCCAGCTAGCATCATGAAGGGTGATTTCTCGGGATTCTTCTTCATCCTTCCCAACGAGGCCTCTGTAGGTAAGTCTTCCAGAGAGAGAAAATGCCACTCTACCTGCAACCCCCACCTTACCTTTCAACATTCTCACATGCTCACGTGTGGCCTTCAGTAACTCACCGGTTAGCTGAATCATTTTACAGAGCTTGTGCGCACTGTGTCGAATTGTGTCCCCCTTCTGGCCACTTTCATTCACGTTCAACTCCTCACCCCCAGAACTTGTGAATGTTACCATTTTTTGGAAATAGTGTCATTGGAGATGTGATCAAGTCTAGAGGAGGTCATCCCTTATCGGGGTGGGACCTAAATCTAATATGAGTTTGGTTCTTACAGAAAGAGGGAAATTTGGGCAGAAAGACACACAGAGAGCACAGCCGTAGGGGGACACACGGACAGATGAAACAATAAGCAAAGGGGCAACAAAGAGTGCCGGGGCCACCAGGAGCTAGAAGCAAGGTAGGAATCGGGTGCTTCTCCAGAGCTTCAGATAGAGCATGGCCCTGCTGATGCTTCGATTTCAGACTTCCTGCCTCCAGAGCTATAGGAAAATAATCTTCAGTTCTTGAACTTCATCCTTAGTGATGGCAGCACTACAAAACTAATGTATATGATGTTCAGTATTCTACTCCAGGCTAGCAAATGAACAAGTCTTGTCTTTCTGAGTTTCAGTTCTCCCAGATTTTACTCTGGTTGTCCTGTGACCTCAGTTTTCTGTGAAGCTCAAGAAAAGCCAATAATTTCCATGCTTTTCACTGTTGTTAAGTGTGGAGCCTTTCAGCTTTCTATATGTTTGAGCTGAAACTGGAATCCTTGATTATGTTAGCTCAGTGGTTCTGCCACCTGCCTTGCAAGCACAAGGTACCGAGTTCAATCCCTGGTTCCACCACCCCCACAAAAAATTCTAAACAAAGGTCTTTAAATAAGACCTCTTACTCCAGGGCTAATTTGGAACACACAGTTAGAGCAGACTCTCAGTTGTCCTTAGATGCAGTTTCTCTGTTTCTGTACTTTGATTTTGTCACCAGGCTGGGTCTCTGAGTTTCACAATCATAACCCACACAAATGTAGTAGGCTTGCTAATTCCCTGTCACAGAAAAATAATCTTCCGATGCACCAGGAGGAGACGTGAGGAGGGTTCATTAGACAAAGACAGACAGTACAGCACATACTGAATAAAAATATTTATTACAGAGTAAAAGTAGAAAACAGCCATTATGGTAAAATGAAAGCAAACAGCCCCTAGGTTGTTGGACTTGGGTGGGGGGTCGAGCCCAAATGAGTTGCCAAAGGGACTTCCAGTTTAAGGCTTTTGTACTCAAATAATGACTATACTGCTAAAATTATCAGTATAAACACAATGAAGACAATCTTTATAGGTATATGAATGTCTCATTCCTGGGCAAGAAAAGCTCACCAATCCAGCGAGGGCTTTTTTTGTTGAGCATGCAAGTGTCCAGGCCTCAGTTATCCACATGTACCTCAGTGAATCTGACTCCCTCTTTCGCTTGGCCTTTTTCGGCTTCCTGTAGCTCCCTTTGCCAGGACCTTGAATGTCCTCAACACATACACAAACTGATTAGTTTTCTTTTGGGACGCACTTGTTACTTTCAGAAGTGCTACCCAAACATTAGAAAATGGAACCTAAGCCCAACTATGCCTGCGGATAGCTCATGGTTCATTTTTCCCAGGTCTCCCATTATCTCCCTACTATGGACATTGGAGCTGTCCTTATCAAAAGCCAGGCTCCTACACCTTACTTTCTTAACTCAGTCAATTTATGACCTTGGGTAACTTCAGCTGTGTCCTGGAAGTTGGAATCTTTTTATGGAGTACAATTGTTAGTTCGGATTTTCTTGTCTCCTTTCTATCTTCTCTTTCTTCTGTCTTCCCATCTTACTTTCATCTTTCCAGACCCCAAACAAAGGAAAAATGAAACAGAGGGAAAAGAAATGTATTTGGCTAAACCCCTTGGATGCATAGTAAGGGTTATGAACCAGACTAAGCTTGCTTGAGTGTCATAAAGATGTTCCCCCGTGGGTGGGCTGGGTTTGGAAAGTCCCGCACCAACTCTTCTGGTGGGAAAGCCCGTTGTAAGAAGATTAGACTCTTGCTTTGGAGAATGTGTTTGCATTAGGCATACTATTGCGTACATAATGTTTATCTACAGCTGTACATAATGAAGCAGGAAATGTTTTCTTTTAAGGGTTTTCAGTGTCTTATTGAAGCAGATGAATCCATCTCATTCGTTGGAGAAGTATGCTTCTTAAATGAGTTTCCTATTATCTTTGTTTTTCTTTGTGGATATTTAGTTATTTCATAAAACTTCTCTTTAATTTTTCTTTGTTTTATTATGTTTCTGTATGGATGTTTTGGCACTCTCAATTTAGATTTGTACTGATTCATTAAATAATTGTTAAATGTTACTCTGAAATATGGAAAAATGCAAACTGATTTCGATTTTGTTGTTGTTGTTGTGTTGTTTGGGCATTTTTTTTGAGACAGGGTTTCACTGTGAAGTCCAGGCTGGCCTTAAACTTGTTACAAGTCTCCTGCCTCAGCCTCTTGAGGGCTGGCACTACAAGCATAGCCACCACACTTGGCATGATGCAAACTGGTTTATAGAAGAAAATAATTACTGCCATAATTTCACTGCAGAGAAATGTATTTCCTTTCATTCTTATTTTCTATATATAATTTTAAAATATTATGCACATTTAGAATTATACTGTTCTATGTAAAATGACATTTTTCACTTGTGAGCACTCACACTACATTGTTTACGTCTGTACATTTTAAAATATTATATTTAATTCTCTTGAGTAGATATACTGTAAGCCACTCTGGATTTAATTAATTGAAAAAATACCATAATCTGTAATATTGAGCGAGGATAGGCAATTTATTTTTTTGAAACTTGAACTTTAAACTACTTGTGTTTAAAAAAATCAGTTTCCATTAGCAATGCCCAGAAGACTGCCTCAGGTTATTTACTTTAAGCAGCTTACATTGATTGGCCCATGCACTCAGATTCATGTTGAGGATTTCAGGCTTAAAATGAGAAAAGTAATACTTAAGTTTTCGAATAGTATAGTGCTTATTTCTTTAAATTTTATTCTGCTTATATTTTTGTTTTCTTAATGTGGGACTGACTAATGTCAAGGAGTCCAAATTTTGATATCCCAAGGAAATTTTTAACTAATGACAAATAGTTAATAGCAAAATAAATGAAGGCATGGAATAATGTGTGGTATACCAGCAGGTAAGCTGCAAGAAAGGAAAATCTGTGTGTGTGTGTATGTGTGTGTGTGTGTGTGTGTCTGTGTGTGTCTGTGCGCGCAAGCGTGCACTATACATTTACAACTTTCTTTCTCCACGTAAGTAAGTGCATTAATACACTCACAGTCTGCTGGCAGGCATAGAATATTTCTGGAAATAACAAACAATTCACCACAATGGTTTATTCTGCATGGCAACACCACTGTTCTAACTACATTTTTCACTATTTCCTTGCATATTTTCATTTTATCCTGTGGATGTGTTAAGTGTTCAAAACTAAACAGTATGAAAAAAGAAAACACTAGCAGCAATTTTTTAAAGAGGTAGATTTTGACTTAGATCTTCATGTAGGTTTTGAGCTTACAGTACTCCTTGCAATGAATGCATAAAATTACTCACATAGGACCACTACCAGGGTCCTTAATTTTCTGTTAAGTATTTCTTTAGCATTTGATAAACCTTGTTTAAAAATATTTTAAAGACAAAATATACAGAAGCAAAATAAAATAATTATCTTGGTTAAAATGATCAAATGTTCTGTTTTTATATGATAATATACAAGATTCTTTAAAAATATCATAAATAAAACTTCATTTCTACAGTTTTGTGTTGCTTACAACAATTATAGGGTGAAATGAAATTTTTATAATTTCTGTTAGTGATGAAGCATTCTAAATACTAGTGTGGCTTATTGCATATAATCATGATTAAAGAAGATGTTGAATTTCCGGAAATTATTTTTTTAAAAAGAGTACATTTTTTTCCCACTCAAGTTTAGAGATAACTGAAAGAGTATTCCTTGACTTTCTTTGAGGTTACTTTGAGAATTCCTGTGATGGAAAAGAAATACATCTGGATAAACCCAATGGTGACAGAGTAAGGGTCATGAAGGAGACTAAGCCAGGCTGTAGGCATCCAGATTAACCGCAGAAGTAATATCTGAGTTATGTTTTCAAAGATAAATAATTTGCCAGATGAATAAAGAACGTATTTCAAGAGATAGAAGAATATGAAAATACTGTAGTAGAAGGCTGTGGAAACTTAAGGAAGTTTGGTGAATTGTGTGCATTTCTTTATACTGGAAACACGAAGTCAAGAGAGGAGGTCACAGGGTGGAGGAAGATGAGGGTCTAGAGAGGATAGGAGTGTTCACTGGAGAGCATTGCACACATTGCAAAAGAGCTTAGGTTTTACTTGGAAAGCAATGGGGAGCTATTGAAAAAATCGTATTTTCTATCCAGTACTCTGGCTACACCGTAAAGGGTAGGTTTGAATAAGCAGACCAGACTAGAGGCTACTCTGAAGTTT
Source organism: Fukomys damarensis (assembly GCF_012274545.1). NCBI lineage: Eukaryota > Metazoa > Chordata > Mammalia > Rodentia > Bathyergidae > Fukomys > Fukomys damarensis. The sequence goes on along the minus strand of NW_022900940.1, from coordinate 24,139,190 downwards.
GAACAGAGATGACTAGGTATTAGATATTTCTTTTATTATGAGAGGGGGATAAAAATTTAAAATTTTTTAAGATATCATGATAGCTCAGATCAGGAACCTCTTAATTTTATGCTGTACCTTTGGGGATCATACAGCCACATAATTTGCTGTGTTACATTGTATTTCTCACCCCTAGAATTTGGGCTGACTGTAATTTCCTGTAGCTTATGGGATATTTGTTAACTTCTTACAAACAGAGGTTCAAAATGTGTTCATACAGTTTACCCTCTTGAGCTTCTTTCAGCATCATGAAACATGATTTCTGTAGCCTCTAGCTCCAGAAGGCTAAGAGCTATTAGGACTATACCTGGATCTCACCCTCAGTCTGAAGCTAAAGTTAATGTCTGCAGGTATTTTGTCACCCTAATGAAAATATGGCCAAAACATATGGAAAGAAACAAGGAATGACACGTGTGTTGCTTCAGGTCTTTCTCCCCTCTGTTAGAAAGCCTCCAGGACTCAATAATGGGGTTTTACCTTAATGAATTTATCTTATTCTAGGGATCTTCCAAGGGTCTTTTCAATAAATAACATAGTAAGATTAATACCCTTTAATACTTCACAGTTGGGGTTAAAATTTAATGCATAAAAACTTGGTGGACTCATTCAAACTATATCAAAGCCGCAAAAGTTTCATTTTTGTGTTACGGCTCAGGGTAATGAACAGAGAGGCTTTTTTAATGCATGGATAAATATCTTCTGGCCATCTGCAAGAATTATAATTTCTATTTTATTCTATTTCAGAGAAAAAGGAAATAAGAAAATCTAGTGTGAAATGTGTTCAGAAGAAAGTTACCCTTTGCCATTTTTAGCCACTCTAGCCATTTTCAAATTGGTCTATGTGCTTAAAACACTATAACTCAAAAATAAAATCCAAACAGAAACAAAAACAAAAAGCAAAATTAGGATGGTGAACTAGCTTTTCAGAGCATCTCTTATTAGAGTTTAAAAGATTATACATATATAAACTTTCCCGAAAAAGGAAAAAATAAATCATTACTTTTTTAGCAAAACACATAAGCTGAAAAACTACATAGTTGGAAGCAAAACTTTCCATCTCTGTATGGCTGTAGTCTTACTCCATGAAGACGTAGGTATATTTTAATGACTATACCCTTCTGAGTTGTGGTGTTTTCTGCCCTGTGATCCTCCTTGAAATAAGCTCCAGCCCAAAGAAACACTGTAGAACGGAGACAAGACTGCATATTAAGATAGGGTTGACTATCCATCTTTAAGCAGTGTACTTCATGGTAATGTAAAATTTAGCTGATAAACTATCTCCTAAACTTGAATTCTCTGTAATTGGGTTTATGAATATGCCATCCAGCTACCTTTTAATAGCCATTTGGGTGAATTACATGTATGTTTGTTTCAAAGCAGAGAATTTTGAAGGAATCTATGAAAATAAGCAGTGCATTTCAAGCTTTAATGTGCACAGAAGATCCTGTAAAAATACAAATGATGATTCTGCAGGTCTCAATAGTAGCCAGTAGGCCTAAGATTTATCACCAATACTGCTGGACTCAGGGCTACACTTTGAGCTACAATTAATTTGGAGTTTTTAATTCATTAGAATAATTTTTTTAAATAATTATTATTATAAATTTTATATTGTGTTTCTCTATACACAAACCAGTGCAAATAATGAGTTGATTCAATATGTTTATGATTGAGTAAAAATATTTTTGGCTTTTTACTAGAAGCACAAAAATTTGCACTATCATATTTAGATTATTAGGAAGGGTGAGATAAAATTAATGAGAAATGGTAAAATTATGACAGTAGTGTTTACCAAAACTTCATGAGTCCATTTAAATTTCTAGTTTTGAGATTGCTCAACTGAGTTTCTTGAGGTATGAATTTTCTATAGACACCAATTGCTGTGTTCCTAATCTCAGAATCAGACAGACTGAACATTCAGAGTAGCCAACCCCACCCTCTGCACACACACAAACTCTGAAGCTAAATTTTCTCCGTCCCAGAGGCATCTCCAAATGTGTATGAAGAAATCATTTTGGACATTTCTATCAGAGTCCCAGCCCTTCACTAATTTTCAAGCTTTAAGCTGAAAGCAAAAGGCAACAGTATATAATTAGAGAAATCTATGATTTACACATTAACAAGCAATGAAATGTAACCCACAGAGGGAAGAGTGAAACTGTGGCCAGCTAATAAGTGTCTGTACTTATTAAAGCTAAAGAAACAACCAATGAAACAAATCTAAGCCTTTCCCAAACAGTGCAGGGCAATTACATTTGGCATAAATTCCACTGGGGATATGCAGAGAAATTTAAAGAACTGAGAAATCAGAGGAAGAGAGCCAGCAGAAGGTATAAGTAAAACATTTCTCAGATATATTACAGACGAGGGAAAGGATAATGGTGAGAAAAAGGAGACACTGGAGGCCGTGGGAAAAAGGAGAAAAATGAAATATGCCTTTTTAACCTCAGCCTTCATTCTGGAGGTGATGGGAAAATTTAAATTTCAAAGTCATTCACAAGAACTTGGAGAATAACCTTGATGGGAAATTTCTAGCAGAACTACAGAGACCTTTAATGCCCCAAATCAAAAGAAACAGGAGAATATTCCCTTGAAGAATGTATCCCTCTCCTGATGGTAACTTTGTTAAACACTGATTCTTTTACTAGAAATAATGAAACAAATAGTATTTCTTCCTTTAAGAGGTTGCAGTAGAATTTTTTCCCCCTCACCATCCAACAGACCAAGTAAGAAAGTTTGTTAAAATTAAGTCTGGGGCCTTTGGGATCGAGTCTGAGACCTTCTACTTTCTGGGAAGTAAGTGTGACCTTGGGTAACATATTTCACCTCTTTGAATGTTGTCTTACTTATCTTTAAAATGCAAATGATAATATCTGTAAGTCAGAGAGTTGGGGCAATTAAATACGAGAGTGCTCCCCTGTGAATAGGTAACTCTTGGTTCCTGGCCTTTCCATCTGGACCAAAGGATGCCATATTGCACCCAGTTTAAGCATGATGTCTAGGAGTCTGGCGCATTCACAATGGTCAGTCTACTTCCTTCACTAGCGTCCTTCCTTCCTTCATCTTTGTCCTCACTCTCCCTACCTTCTTTCCAACGTTATTGAGAAAACCACAGTAATAAATACAAGTCCTACATGGATGAGATCAGTATGGAGTTGATGAAACAGAATCGTGATTTGTTTCAGTACAATGCAATAAATTCTGTAGCAAGGCGAGTCCAAATAATTGGCAGAAATTCTAGGAAGACTCTTCCAACACGGGGCAGAGGTAATGAAACACTAAAGCCAATGTTAGTAAAAGTGGTCAGGAAGGAGTTCACAGAGGCACTGACATTCAAGGTCAATTTAGAATCTCCAAATGTATCTGTTTTTGTTTGTTTGCTTGTTTTTATCCAATCAGTTTCTAATTGTGGGCAAAGTAATGAATGAATGGAAAAATGGTATGGTGTACGGTGGTGAGAGAGTAGACTGAGAATAGAGCACTCTGAGCTAGTGAGGGTTAACAGTTTTAGTTAAACGGCAACTTTGTTGAATTTTTATAAATCTCCACAACTATTATGCATTTTCATTGAAGAATCACTGGACTTAAATGAGGACTTGGCGTGAGGCTCAGAGACACAAGATTGGTGATCATAGGCAGATAATTCAGAATGCTGCAAAAGCAACCTGTACACCCAACACCAGAGGAAAGCAAAGGAAGTTACTCTCTCATGCACTAGAAGAGATGGGATGTCGTGCTGCACTGCTGGGTCTTGTAAATCCCAGTTACAAAGTCAAGGGTATCAATAATTTATTTGGATTTGTTTGCAAGCAGGAGCTAGGGCCAAGAGGATGAGTGAAAAGGAGGGGTAAGGGGAATATGTCACGAAGCTGTTTACCACCACTGGCAAATCCATCCAACCAGATTTTCAAGGAGCACTACAATCAGCTTTCAGAATTTCCCACTGTAGTTATCTCCAGGGAGAGACATGGATTACTTCTAGTAACCCTTGAATTTCTCCCTCGGCTACATTAATTCCTCTACATTTCTAGATATATGAAGCACAGAAACGCAGAGTAGAAAGCAGGAAATGTGCTGTTAGCAACTGGGGTGAGCTGCTAACAGAAAATCGAGTAGTTGGAATCGAAGATAAAGCGAAGAGAATGGAGTGGGATGAAAGAGGAACCTGATGCGGTGCTCGTCAATATTCCCGTTTCCATTCATGTCTACTTATTTCCAGTGCACTTTAAACATCACTGCCCTCCTAAAAAAGGGCCTCGCTGATCTCTCTGGTTGGTGTGTCCACTATTACCTATTCTTGGAGGGCGCTGCTACTAATGATTGTATCGTTATCCGATTGTACATATATACTGCATGTATACGCAGCTTTTACGTAATTGCCTACTTATAAATAGTAATGATTTTGCTGTTGCATTTGGCATGGCACTGTTCTTTTTCCAGGCCGCATGAAAATGATAGGTTTTATTCTTTTTTGTACCTTTACATGACAGGTCTTGGTTCTCATTTTTTCCCCTTGTCCCTGCCTTCCCTTCACCCCCTCCTTCCTTCCCTATTTACAAACACTTTATTTCCATTTTTTCATTTTCTCATATTTTATTCTTTTCCCTTACTACCTTTCCCCTACCCTTCCCACTTCCCCTGCACCTTTAGCCCTTTTATTCCTCTTTCGCATTGCCAATTTTCCCATTAGGATCTTAGGTACAATTATAGTTTTTTACACCAGAGAAACTATTCAGTATTTACACATGTGTGACTTACTTATTTCACTTAAGAGTATATCCTCAAAGTAATAGTTTTTATAAATGAAGGCTACTCTACATTGCAGAAGTACTAATGGAAATAGGGGAATCTGTATGATGACCTATTGCAGGGATGGCAAATCTTTTAGCGACAAGTGCCCAAACTGCAGCCCGAAACCAACTGATGTCTTTCAAAGTACCAATGCCGACACAGCTGTGTCAAATAATGGTGGCTGAGACCAGCATGTGGCAGAGCCAGCGATGGCATTCGGCACAGTTCAGGGTTGAATAGCAGCAGCTACAAGCAGCTAAGACCAGCTCCTGGCAGCTGACAGCACCCAGCACAAATTGGTGTCATATGGCAGTGGCCAGCAGTGGCACAGACTAGCAATTGGCAGAGTTGACTGATGGTGTCTGGCACAAGCCAGCATCATATGGCAGTGGCACAGATCAGCAACTGGCAGAGTTGACCGACAACCTTTATCTGGCACAAGATGGCATTGAATAATGGCAGCCAGCAGCGGCACACACTAGCGCCTGGCAGTGAAGAGATGATACCTGGCACAAGTCAGCATCAAGTGGTGGCAGTCGGCTGTGGCAGAGCAGAAGAGACTGACAATACCAAGCGCTAACTGGGGTGGCAGCGGGGGCGGGGTGCTAGCACTGCTGAGTCATGATTTCTATCTGTGCCTAGCAAAAGGACTTTCCATTGATCGGTGGCATCTACGGTTGTCAAATTCGGACAGACTGAAAGCAGAACTTACTTGACAGGGACTGTGGGGAGGAGGGAGTGGGGAGCTGCTGCTGCGTGGGTACAAAGGTTCAGTTCGGAAAGATGAAATTGGTCTGGATGTGTGGTGATAGCTGCACAAGAATGTGTATGTAACGCTACTGAGCAACAGACTTAAAAACAATTAAAATGGTAAATTTCCTGTAATGTCGTTTTTACCATAATTTTAATAAAAAGTCAATTATAGTAAAAAAAAAAGAACAAATGTTGGTAAATTTCCTGTAATGTCGTTTTTACCATAATTTTAATAAAAAGTCAATTATAGTAAAAAAAAAAAGTACCAATGCTACCCTTAAATCTGAATACTGAGGTTTTAGTTTAAAAAAATGTGACTCATACATTTAGAAAAAAACAAACGTTTGTCACAGGATTGCCACTACTGACCCGTGGTGTTACTAAGAAAGGCTGAGCAAAAGAGTGCTTACCTTGACAAATTCTTCAGGTCCTTCTGTCACACTCCAGGCTTTCAGAGACAGAAACTCACTCTCTCGCTGCCTCAAACTTTATTAGGATCCGTAGTGATAGTCTAATACAGATACCTGTGTGAACAGAGAGAAGAATATCCTTGTGTTTTGTTCAGCATTGTATAGGGTATTTACTTCTGTCCTGACTAAAATGACTTCAGAGGCTAATTACTCAGGTAATGTAAATGAGGGAGACTAGAGTAGAACAGGCCAGTAGTAATTGAACACTATGTTCTTCTTATAAAGGCATTTAATTTTTATTATTTCAAAATACTACCTGGCTAGATAACAACAACAAAAGCAATGAGGCTTTTTCATGATGACATCTACTAAGTGGTGGAAATAAACACTTTACTATTATATTTACATTTTATGGGCTTTACTCTTTTGAATGTAATTCAAATAATGTAAATAATATCTTTTGGCTTTAGCATATTATCCACTTAGCTCCAACACATTTATTAAGTTTTTTCTTTTTTAAAAGCATTAATTTCTGGGCTGGGGACTTAGCACAGTGGTGCCCTGGCTGCCTTGCAAATATAAGGTCCCGAGTTCAATCCCTAGTGCCAAAAAAAAAAATTTGTTTTTCTACTTCATCAGATCACATAAGATATACATGCTCTTCTTTCATTTTGTCTTCACCCTTTGTTTATTGCTAGATCTAAAAGGAATAGAACCAATGCTTATCTCAGTCTTCTTACCTAGGTTTCCCTAGCCATTTCTCAAGGGAAAGAAGCTCTTCCTTAATTAGACTCTTCATAAAAAGGTTCATGATTACAGTGCTCCTCAACTTATTGCGGGTTTCAGTCTGTTCTATTAGCTTTAATCTTTGTTTTTTGTTTGTTTTTTTCTTTTGGTACCAGGGATTGAACTCAGGACCTTGCACTTGCTCGACAGGCATCGGAACCACTGAGCTAAATCCTCAGCCCTAGCCTTAACCTTTGTTAGACAGTTTGACTGGGTATAAAACCATGAGTCATACATTCATTCCCACCTTTAATTTTTTTTAAATTGTTGCACCATTATTATTATATTTTGCTTGTAGTTGTCAAGATTTTTTGTCTTTCATAAGAAATATGTTCTTTTTTCCTGAAGAAACATTTTAATTTATTTCTTTATTTTATTTTTTATTTTGTTTAACATTTTTAATTTATATAGCATTGAATTTTAAGAATTTTTCTAAAATATACTCCAATGTAGACTTTTCTAGAAATATAGATTCAGGCTTTTTTCACCCCTCAATATGTCCATTGAGATTTTTTTTTTAACCTAGAAAGTTCTGTCTGATTGTGATTTTAAATATTAGTTTGTTTCACTGTTTTGTTTTGTTTTTCAATCTTCTTGTCTTCAATGTCATTTCTTTTTTGACTCTTTTGTTTTTCTTTTATTTGCTATTTTCATTCCTCTCTGTAATATTCATTTATATTTAGTTGATTCTACACTACCTCTGTTACTTGTACTTTACTCTGTCCTGCTGAAAGCATTTTGTATTTTCCTTCTATTTATTTTCTAGGGTTGTTTACTTCTCACATCTTCTTGTTTGGGCTCATTTTTAGTTTGAACTTTTGTCTGATTCTTGACATTATTTTATATTTGCAAATGTTTAATTTAAATTATATTCCTGTTTTATAGATTGTCAGGTTTTTATGATCTCCCTTGAAAGGAAAATTTTCATCAGCTGCAGCATTTTGGTTCTCATATTTCCTTCCCGTCTTCCTGTTGTGGGGCTGGGTATTGAACCTACTGCCTCATGCCAGAACTCTCCCACTGACTACTGCTTTTCATCAAGAGCACTTCCAAATCCCTTCCATTTGACCCACCACACAATAGTTACCTTCTTCTGTATAACAAAACTTATCTGTAGCTCCAAAACTTAGGGGCTTAAGTCAACAAAAACATATTACATTACATTCCACTCATATTTTTTCTTATAGTAGCTTTATGTCACTATTGGTTGTCATTTTCTATTTATTTTCAAATGGGCAAATTTTCCTGGGCAATAGTGTGTGTTTTTTGGAGAAGAAATTAGTGTTTAGGTGATGTATTTGATTTCTTTGTTTAAGAATGCACTCTTAGACTGAGCAGTGAAGTGTGTGTTATTTAGTGAAGTGTTTGTGAGATGGAAGGGGGCTATGTGTTCTAATTCTACAATTCTCCTTTGTTCTTATAAGACATTTAATGTATAATTTTACTTTCTTCTTTCCCTTCATCACCAAGCTTCCAGGAATGGAGTGTTCCTATCAAGATAGCTCCATCTCTTTCACAAGCAGCATTTCCCATGTGTAATAGGCACTTCCAAGTCCTTTCCATTGGTCCCACCACACATTAGTTAGCTACTGTTATATAACAAACTCCCCAAAGCTTAGTGAATTAAAACAACAAACATTTATTATATTATAGGAACATAGGTCAAAATTGAGCATGGTTTTAACTAAGCAGTTCTGGGTCCTGGCCTTTTAGAAGTAGCATTCAGAACTCAGCCAGGGTCATAGTTACCATAAGAATTGACTATGCTGGACAATCTCTTCAGGCTCATTCATGTGGTTGGTATCAGGAGGCTTCAATCACTCTCTGTATTTTAACTGGATAACTCAGTTTCTTTCCTTGTAGGCTTTTTCATAGGACAAGTAGAGTGTCATGACAACACAGCAGCTGGTTTCCCAAGAACAACCCAAAACAGGAGAGGGGGAATGAAGAGTGGAAAGGAGAGGAGAGGAGAGGAGAGGAGACAGGCAAGCCAGGAAGAAAGGAAAGTTCCCCACTGTATCCTCTTTGTCCTCTTCTGCACAGTATGTGTTTGAGTTTTCATGCTGGCATGAGCTCCTAAAATATTTACATGGAAATTGGAGGTTGTGGCGTTTTTTTTTTTTTCCTTGTGATGCTGTATGCATCAGTTATACTTTATGTTTTCCTCTTCTGGGTGATCTTTATGGATTTGCAAGGTAAGGTAGAAAATTTTGCATTCACACAGCATTATTCTAAGGGAAACTGGAATTTTCTAAGAAATAATTTGTGAGAATGAATAAATAAATTGACACAAAATAAACAGTATAATGTTTGTATAAAATTACACTGATCATCCATTGTGGACATTGGATTCTTGTGACCACATCATTGATCTCTTTTGCTCTGGAGAAAATAAAGACCCATGTCATATAATCAAAATATTCCTTGGTGAGATTAGAATATATAAAAGTAAAATAAGTTATAAAATTTGAAAGTTCAGTGCCTTAAGATCTCATATGATCAGAGCTCTGCCACTGGCATGATGGTTGGTTGGCAGAGTGATCTAATGAGAAATGTAAAACCAAGAACCTGTTCAGTGTCCTCACTGAACTATGTCCTCACCCCTCAGAGCCTGTATTACACACACTGTTGTAAACACACTGCTTGGCAAAGTGGTTTTTTTTTCCATGAAATAACAATAAGGCTAGCGTAGCATGTCTGAAAACATGGACGTTCATGCTTACGGATAGGGCCTCCTGCACACCTGCCCATCCAGCTGACCCAGGCCTTGGTCTTAGAGAGAGAAACTCTGGTAGAAGAGAAGTGCCCAATCTTCAATACCAAATCTGGATTTTGTAGCCCAGGGTAGAATCTTTAGAATCCTCATTTTAAGAACTTGTCCAAGATATTTCATCTCTCTGAACATCAGATCGTTTGTCCAGACCTAAGTTGTCTAAGACAACTTTCCATTGAATCTCCTTACTAAAACTTTCTTTATTCATGGGCAACAATTTTGACTTCATTGACTTCAGATCTTTCCAGTTGTGCTTGTGTGAGCTTCTTAAGATCACCACACTCTCAAAGACATGCTTGGCATATCTGAGTTACTTTAGGATGTCATGTTCTGTTGAGTCTCTTCTGATCAGGTTCAAAAGTTTCAGAAAGTAGATAATTTTGTCTTGTGTTGGGAAGCATAAAAGAGTGTTTCTTCAACCCTGTTTCAAAGGTGTCATTGGTAAAGGATAATGACTGACCTTTGATGCAGGGACAAATACTCTATTTTCTAAAGTATGTCTTTGCTCCCAAAAATGAATGAACAAAAACAAGCCATATTTATTGAGCTACAACCTGCAATCACTGTGAAAATGGGCAAGAGTCCAGAAAATCAAGGTTACAAATATTCATAATGGGTCACAGGTGGATGGTGGTTCTTATTTGCTTGCATATCAACATTTTCAATGTTTCCATATAAATATGTATTTTTTAGTTTAGAGTAATTTTTAAATTAAAACATTATACAAGTTCCAAGACTAACATCAGATATTTATTTCTAAAACTATAGAATTTGAGGTTATGTATTTTCAGTAGAATTGTTTTTAAAAAGGGAATCTCAAAATTCTGTCTGAAATTCTAAACAAGCAAAATGGACAAAGTTGTGTTGAAAAGTAAAGGACTTACTGGTCATTAAAATCAGTCAACGCACACACACACACACACACACACACGCACGCGCGCACACACACGCACACAGTTTGTATTTCCTGGCAAATCCCTAGGGCAAGACTCTGAATTGAATATAGGTTTCTTTGGAAATTGGTAATTAGGAGACATGATATCAGTTCCTTTCCACCAGAGGGCACCACAGACTACATTCCAGTAATTGTGCTTGTGGGTCTGGGTGTATAAACAATAATCTAAAGCATCTACTTTTAGCTTTTATATATTTATAGGAAGGAGAGTTTTACGGTCAACAAGTGAGTACTATTAATTTTTCAGTAAGGGAGGATTTGTTTGAAGGATATTAATTTGACTTGTTTACTCTCCAGATTGGAAAGAAGAAAAACAGCAGCTTAATCTTATATTTATAGCTGTATTTTATTTTACAAAGCTGTTTATTTTGAACTTGGTTGACAAAGTACAGCTTCAGCCATGGTAACTTCATGATGAAGCTTCCTGCAGTTTTGCTTGTTGGTATTCATCTGGGACAAATACTTGGAATTGGGGGTTCTGTGAAATTGCCGTAGGTTCTAATTTCTAATAAGGCTACAAGAAAACAAGGCCTGTCCCTCCCCCCAGGTGTTTGCAGCACTAGAAATGAAGTATATCCATCTGTTTCAAACTCAGGATTGCCTTGAAAATCTTATCTGCTTCACCATCTATTGAAGATCCAGGCTTTTCCCCAAGTCTCTGACAATCAAATATATGCAAGCCACCCTATATTTTGCTTCAAATTCTGAGCCTGTAAAGACGGATTTACTTGTATGCCCTTTGTATTGTGAAAGGTGGATTTCATGAGCTGAAAGCTAACGTTTAGTCCCTGTGAGTGTTACATAAGCTGATGTGCTTGTGAAGAATAACCCCTGTGGCTGCTTTCTCCTAGCTGAGTAGGGCTGAAACGGCGCATTTGAAAATGGAGTAGCATTTGAAAATCATGGGCTGGAAGAGGATCACAGCTGATCACAATTTCTTATGTGAAAATGTGATGTCCTGTTTCTTCTTGCTGCACTGTAGGGGAGTACTAAGTGAGTTTCCCAACCTATGGTCAGGGGCTTTGGCAACAATGCCGCTGGGGAAACACAGAGCTGCAAAAGCATCAAGTTTCTAAACTGACTCCTTTAGCCTACCAGAGATGGCTTTCAGAGTTATGAACTGATGTGTTCTACAAGGAGGAAAAGCAAATGTTTTTTGGGACTTTAAGCCACTTATCCTGCTTAATATAGTCTCCGTAATCACTTTGGGTAACAACATGGGCTCATATCTAACGAGTGTCTTACCAAGATAACACAGCTTTGAAGCCATGTGGGCATTAGAGGCCTGAACTGAACGTGTCACCTTCCCTGAAACTTGGGATAGTGTTTCTATTTTCATATAGCAATCATTAAATGACTACCATTTGTTTAAAAGGTAAATATCATGTTAAATTTTCTCATCACAAAAACAAAACAAAGACTATAAGAAAAAAAAACATAATAAAAAATAAATTACCAGGCCATTAAAATACGTAATAAAGTACAAATTCCATCTAGCATTAATTATTTTGTTAGCAAATATAATTTATTTTTGCTCCTGTCCATTCTCTCACAATATCATATTTTCTTTATCCTTATCCTACTCAGTGCTGGACTATTTTACATCCTCTATACATTCTGATTCCTCCCGCCAAAATATTTAATTATGAGAATTGATGACTGCCATATGTTGGAGCAATGAAATGGGAGAATATAGCCTTTCAAAGGGGGCTACAGTCCACTGTAAATCGTAGGATCACCAAGTTGTAATCAAAAACTCAAAACTCTGCTTTAGTGTAACATAAAGCAGTACATTCTTTTTCACTGGAATCATAGTAACCTGATGTCTATGCATTGATCAGAATATGTCTGGTGATTAGGCAAACCTTACTAATGAAAATAGGAAATAAAATGGTTGCAGAACTAATGTATGGAATTCTCTGCCCATGTATCCTTCACCTTATTTGCCTCCTCTCTTTCTCTTCAAAGCATTCATGGAATAAAAAAATATATTTTTAATCTATATTTCTTAATTCCTCACAATGCTCAATGACTATTTTTTGCTTTCAAAATTTCTGAAATCTACCAATGCCCTTCTCATATCTGAGGTCGAGAGAACCCTCCCAGATTATTGGAATTGCCTTTCTGTAACAGCTGGCATCACAGACTTCCTTGCTCCCCTGCTCTGATTCTCTTTTTGTTTTAACTCTACTTTTCTGGTCACTTTCTCTCTGCCTCATCTCTTTTCTTCCGCCTACATTTATCTGTTTTCTTGGGCTTCATTTTCATTCTTTCTTTCTTATTCTATATCCCTGAGAAGTTACCTTATCTTGACTTCAATTAAGATTTATATGATACATTTTACATAATTTATTTGCTTCAGACTTCTGGAATTCAGCCTCATTTTTCTGAATCTTGATTTTTTTTTTTAATTTGGGTAATTGGGCTGGAAAGAATGCTGTGTATCTATCCAGACTATTGCTTTCTTTCTTTTGTTTCACTTGGCACATATTTTCCAGCTTTTCTGCAGTTATGTGAGTCCACATGATAGACTGACAGCCAATGGAATATGAGTAAATCCACACAGACTCTGGTCTCTGTAATGCCCTGCACACGAATGTACAAATTGTCTCTTTCTTCACAATATTTCAGGATGATGATTCCACAAATTTCAACAGTCAGAAAAAACTTACATTGCCTGTTGTTGGAATGAGGAATAAAATACGTTATTTCACTGAAAATTGGGATCTGTATTAGTCAGCTTTGCTATTTCTCAGACAATACTCAACATCTATAACATAATAGAAGAAATATTTAATTTAGCTCATGGTTTCAGCTTATGATTGGCTAGCTCCAAGACAGAGACATGACGGTAAAATGACTGACAGAACAAAGATGCTTAGCTCGTGGCAGCTGAGAAGAGAAAGGGAAGAGTAATGAAGCAGAAAGCATGGGTTCTCAGGTATGACTCCAAGAACACATTGCTGTGACCCACACAGATACATCTAGAAGTATGTTACACCAACCTCAGGCCAGATACCAAAATCAGTCAATTTGGAGCTACCTTAACCACTGTATTCTACCACTTTCAACTTTCAAACACTTCTCTTTAAATTATACTTACTCTCCAAATAAAGACAACGACATAAGTATAATTTTGCTTAACATAACACAACTATTGTATGCTTAACCAGAAACGCAATAATCTCTTCCCTGAGAGCCTCAACAGTTCTAGCGTTTTTGAAAGTCCAAGTCCAAGTCTCTTCTGAGCCTCAAGGAAAACATAGCTAACTGTAAACTTCTTTAAAAAAAAAAAAACTATATAATCGTCAAGAACAGTGCCACAGAATAAACATTTTCATTTCAATAGGGAGGAATGGGGAATAGAAAAGAATTGGACCAAAGCACAACTGAAACCCAACAGAACAAACACTAGTTCCTGTGGCTCCATATGTGTCATCTTGGACACAGTGTGGTAAATGTGAATTCCAAAGGGCTTGAGAAGCCCACTCATGTGTCATTGCTGGGTGGGGCTCACATGGTCTTTCTCTTGTGTGGGATCTAGCCAGTGCCTGAATTTTTCCTCTGCAGATTTTCTGCAATCTTGGCTTCTCCAACTCCTGGGTTCTACACTGCACCTTTGGCTTCATTCCCACAGCTTCATGCATTGGCCTCTCATAATATATATATATATATATTATGTTCAAAGCAATAAGATAAAAAGAGGCCAAAGATATAAAAAGATTTTTAATAAAAGAAAACTATGGCCAATAAATACGTGAAACACTACCTTGTGAGTTTTGGCAACATTAAAAAGCTTAATGATGCTCTTCACTAAATTGTTGGAACCCTTTGGGGGAGTGCACGATAATCCAGTCAAGGAGTGGAAATGTATAACCTAGGGGTTACATAACCCGAAGTAATTCTTGTCCAGTGTATGAGCAGATGTCTAGACTTATGCGTGCTACAGCATTGGATTCAACAGCCCTAATGGGGAATAATTCTAATGTCCACCCGTGGGACAAATGAAAAATAAATTATTGTACATTCATCCAATGGAATGCAATACTACACTGAAATGAATGAAGTGCATATTTGTATGGATGAATCTCAAATAAAAACATGTGGAGAAATGACAAGATGCCAATTTCAGCATAGTTCTTATTCTTAGGAGAAGAGTGATGGGGAGGTGATGGGCTAAAACTCTGCGTAGGGTTTAAATGTATTAGCATTCACTGTGAAGCAGCGTGGTGACTGTATTATATTTTCCTCATAACTATGTGTTTAAATAGTTCATGTACTTGAAAATTGCAACTGGAGTAAAAATAGTGTGAGAAAAAATATTTGATGTGACTTTTGGGTATGGAGAAACTTGCTGATTTCATTGGCGATAAGGTCCTTGTTAAATGATTCTCCCGAAAAGTGATACTAAAAATAAAGTTATTTGATGGAGGATAAGGGAAGGCTTAACCACTTTTTCTTCTTTCTAAACTTCTCTTCAAGAGGAAAGGTGCTGTGTTTCAATGCGTTTTGAGGTGCTGTTTCCTAGACGGATCTGTGGCCACTCAGCAATTTCAGTTAGACTCAAGGGGACTTTATATCTGAAAGTGCATAAAAAAGCATTTAGGTAAATACTTGACTAGGAAAATGAGCTTTGAATGTGCCACTCTGTCATTATAACTAGGAAATAACTTCAAAAAATTTCAGGCTTCTGTAATGCTAAATCTTTCAGACCTGTGTGGAAATGTTGAAGGCTTTTCCAGGATTGCACACACCTTAATTTCACTCATTTGACTTGCTAATTAGACTAGCACACAGCGATGTCTATTTACAGTTTTTGAATTATGATGCTTCCGCATGTGTTTCATTTTATACAAAACACATCTCTGCATCGGGCTGTTAATATTTCCCATTGTGAAAACACAACTGCAACAGGGTCCCGTGGCAAAAGGCCTTGCACCAAGGCCCAGATCATACAACAATCCCTGGGACTGCTCCATCCACTGTTGAAAGGAATTCTATGGGATTCTGCAGTGAAAGCAATGGATTAAAAGTTAGAGTTCTCAAATTTATTTCCAGTTTATTGTCTAGTAGTGTTATAAGTAATTGCATAGCACAGCTTTATGTACTTAAATGTTAGAAGGTTTACAGCGCTCACAGGGATATAGGAAAGCATAATAAATGTTTGGAAATTCCTACTAATAAGCTGTCTTTCTCCCAAAGCATTCAAGATATGAAAACTAATTAGGTTCTATCTATTTATTAGGTGCTAGATGGTGACTGTTTTTACTCGGTTTTGAAATTCTGGGGAAGAAATTGTGAGGCACAATTATCATTGACAGGAAACAGCATACAGGATAAATACTGTGAAAAGCCAGTTCACCGTAGGAATGCTAAAAGGTGCTGTCTAAATTGAAAGGTACAGCCAACAAAAGTAAACACTGGGAGCTCTGGTTGGACCTCAGGATGTCTTATGAGATAAGAAGATGAGAATAAGTTCCTTGGTTATCTAGAAAATCAAGTTGTCTAGAAAAGCCAACTCTGAGAACCATTGAATGCCCTGTAAATATCCTACTTGCTCAGGAGATCTACAAAGATTATGTAGGTTAAAGACTAAGGAGAGACTGTGACACTACAGCCATAATTTCTAAGTGTCACTCCTCAGGATTGCTGGAACTACCACCAACATTATGGAGCCAGGCCAGAGCTCTGCAGTTGTAGTTTTGGTGGCTTCTATGGTAACTTTGGCAAAATCATCTCTCAGTGTTTGTATCACAGCCCACCATATCAATCGTAGAGAGTAATTTAATAATTCTAGAACAAAATTACATTTCAGCCATTTACTGTGCATTACACTTTGCAGTGCAATGGTGCAGCACTGTAGCATTTCTGGAGTGTTTTCACACTGGGCTGATTCCAAAGTGAGAGATGAAAGATCCATTTTTATAGTCATTTTTCCTAGTATAGGTGTACTTGCTCTTTTCAAAGCAACTTCTATATCCAGTGAACTATCTAAGCCCTCAGAGCTCTCTGCTGTTCTTGAAACATTCAATAGTGAAGAATCTAGAAAAGGTGAAGAATTCTTATTTGAGACTTATATGACTTTAATCCCAAATGAGCAGAAGGCAATTTGGCATGACAGTGAGGGCTCTGTGTGACTTAATTATCAAGCTGCAGTGGAGTAAGGGTGCAACTGAGCTCAAAATATCCGGAGCTAGAGCTAGAACGCCAAGAACACTTTCTCTTGCCTCTTTCTTGGCTCTTCTTGGAGTACAAGTTTTAGATAACTGCTGAAGTTATGCTGAACTATCTCTAACTCCTAACTGAAAAGAAAATATTCACGAAAGAGCTGCGGTATGGCTGGAAGAAGGTGACGGTGATGAGAATAGTATGAAAACCTGGCTGTCCTAGGAGGATCAAATGAGAAACTCTGACGAGAGCAACTCTGCAGATAAGACGAATGCCCTTCTTATGTGTCTTTCTGTAGCAGACAACATGAGAGGCGTCCACGGTAATTAAAAAAAAAATCCTCTATGATATTTACGGCTGAGAAAACAGATTGAGATCAGTACACTGATGAATTCAAGGTCACGAAGCTTCTAAGTGAGAGAGCAGTGGCTTAGACTTGTGCTTCTAAAGATTTCTTGGGAAGACCCATGAGGTTTGCATGTTACTCCAATTTGATAACAGCTTCCAAAAGGTTCTGTAATATTAGCGAGTCATAATCTCAATAAAAGTCAGTTAGTCAAGGTCCACTCATGGAGCACAGTGTGCTGTACTAAGCCATTTAGTTACAGAAAGGAGGGGGAAAAGAGTTTATTTAACTAATGAAATAATTATGACACATTAAATATGCAAAAAGGCAAACTAAAGCAATGAACATATAGAGAAAAATATAGCAAAATGTATGTTTGTATTATTTTTAATTATTGGAAGTGCTTAATTATGAAATTTTTCCTTGTGAATCCTCTGAAGTTATTTGACTATTTCAGAAAATGGTTAATTTGAGAGTTGATTACTAAATGTATATAGATGCTTCCAGTCTTTTTCTGGAAGTCTTCTAGTTGTAAAACTCTTACTCTCAGTGGAATGTGAGAAACTTGAATTTATTTCAGAAGAAAGTAATTTTAATTATTAAGGACCAACTAATGTTAGTATCTGTGACTGTTAGCTATTTCTGTGTAACAAATAAAACACAAATTCAATGGCTCAGTGCAACATTATTACTTGTACAACTGCCAGTTGTGGAGTTGGGTTTCACTGTGCACCTCTAGGAATACTGTACACAGCTAGGCATATAGCTGGGTTGGGCTCCAAGACTGCCAGTTAGCTCAGTCTGTTCCATGTATAGGGAAGGACATTCCACTCATGGAATGTGGGAGCAGCCGGAGTGAAAAGTCGTGAATAACAGTCCTGCTTACCAGCAGACACAGGCCCAAGTGAGCTGTGTATATGTGCAAGAAAAGTGGATTTTTAGGAGATTCTAAAACACATACCCAAAATATTATGAGGAAATTGTTGACTTTTAAGAATAGCAGAAATATTTTTTGGCTACAGGAGATTTCTTTTAAAAAAAAGGTTGGGGATTTAGCTCAGGGGTGCCCTGCCTGCCTCACAAGTGCAAGGACCCAAGTTCAGTCCCCGGTACCACAAAAGAAAAAAAAAAAGTCCATATATTTGGGCCGGGGATTTAGCTCAGTGATTCTGCCGCTGGCCTTGCAAGGGCAAGGACCTGAGTTCTATCCCTGGTGCCTAAATAAATATATATTTTTTAAAAACTCGTGCTTTATATATACTGAACTTCTGCTTCATCAATTTTATTAATTTCATAATATCCAAGCAATTTTATGAAGTGCTATCTTTATATATTTTCTAGTTGAGACAGTGGGAATGAGACTTGGCGTGTGTGTGTGTGTGTATGCACGCGTGTCTATAATTTCAAATCTCAGGCTCTCAGTTGAGTACATCATTTTCATTATCTTTGGACCACAATGTTATTAATCTTTGCAAGGCAACACTTTTGTTTTGAATTTTTTGGGGGATAGGCTGCTTTTTTGAGACAAGATCACACTATGTAGTTCAGGCTGGCTGTGGACTCACTATGTAGCTCAAGCTGTCCTTGAACTCATGGCAATGATCCTGCCTCAGTTTCCCCAGTGCTGGGATTACAGGCGTGCACCATAGTCAGTGTTTTTTATTTGAATTAATTATTTTTAATTTGTATAAAACTTAACCTAATTCTGCTAGCTTTCTCCATTTTTAGCAATAATTCTGTATCTTTAAATGTATGTCCTTCTGCCTATAAGTAAGTGTTGTTGGGAATTCTGTATTGATAGTTTTATATTATTGGATTTTAAATTATGTAAATAATATTGCTTCTCATTTTTTTCTTCTCTTCCCACTTAGAATTTCTCTGATAATATCCATTCATGTTACTATGTATGGTTGTTTTCCATGGCTTCTCATTGCTATTTTGTACTCAGGAGTTTGTACCCACCACATTTTACTTGTCTCTTCTCGCGCGGATGGAGGCTATATTTCTGTGCCCTTGCTGTTATAACAAAATGCCACAATGGGGTGGCTTAAATAATATGAATTTTTTTTATTTTTTTTTCCTCTCTCATTGAGTTTATGGGTACATTTGAGGCATACAGTACAGTTACGTTCATCATTGGGATCTTGTAGCTTTACATAACAGTTCTTGAAAAGACCCTCCTCCCCTCCCCATTTACAAACACTTTATTTCCATTTTTCATTTTCTCATATGTTTTTCTTTTCCCTTGTTACCTTTCTCCTACCCTTCCCACTTCCCCTACACCTTTAGCCCCTTTTTTTTTTCTATTTCACATTGTCAATTATATCATTAGGATCTTATGTACTATTATAGTTTTTCACACCAGAGAAACTATTCGGTATTTACACATGTGTGACTTACTTATTTCACTTAGGAGTATATCCTCAATATGTATCCATTTTCCTATGAATGAATGTAATTTCTCATTCTTTATGCCTGAGTAGTATTCCATTTTATAGAAAAACCACATTTTCTTTATCCAGTCTCCAACTGATGGGCAAATGGGCTGTTTCCAAGTTTTAGCTTTTACAAACTGTACCGTTATAAACATAGGTGCACATATATCACTGTGATATGATTCTTTTAATTCTTTTGGAAAGATACCCAGCAGAGGGATGGCTGGGTAACGTGGATCCTCTACTCCCAGCTCTTTGAGGTATCTCCATATCGATTTCCATAATGGTTGCACCAGTCTGCACACCCACCAAAAATGGAAAAGGATTCCTTTCTCCCCACAACCCCACCAACATTTGTTATTGTTTGATTTCTTGATAGCAGCCATTCTTTGTGGAGTGAGGTGGAATCTCAGTGTTGTTTTCACCTGCATCTCTGTATGAAAAAATGTTCCACATGAATAGGAATTTATTTTCTCATTCCTGGAAGCTGGAAATATATGATCAAGATGCCAACAAGGAGGAAGCCTGGTGAGGGCACCCACTTCGGCTGCAGATGATTACCATCTTGCTGTATTTGGGGGCTTAAACATAGAGCAAGAAAGTGCTCGCTGTCATCTCCTCTTCTTAGTTTTATTTTTATTCTTATTATTTATTTTATTAGTACACGCTTGCAGTACATGAAGCGTACATTCATCTTAAGGAATAGGTGCATGCTCTTTAATCCCCTTCTTCCGTCCCATATCCTTCCTTCTGTCTCTAAATCTCTTTTCTCCATCTTCATATCATGTTTATGATATATAGTGTTTACATCCATTGTACTTGGCACACTTAAGTGACAACCTTAAATCTAAAACTTCCCCTTCCCCTCCCACTTCCTTTCCCCCTCTGTCAAGTGGACCGCTTCTCATTTGCAAAAGACCTGTCTCTAGCTCCATGGGATTAACTTCGATTGCCTCTTTAAAGGCTCTTTCTCCGATACCGTTGCATTTTCAAGTGTACAAGGTTAGGCCTTCTATATACGATTTTTTTTTTTTTTTGTACCGGGGATCGAACTCAGGTCCTATGTGCTTGCGAGGCAGGCGGTGGAACCACTGAGCTAAGTCCCTGGCTCTCTATATACGAATTAAAAGGTAGCACAGACACAATTTAGACCATAACAGAAGCTCAGACTGCTCTCAGCTTCCCATAACTAATAATACTTTAAAAAATTCTTATATGTATCCATTATATACTGTATTAGTACAGTACATTTACTATCAATCTGAATCCTTGATTGGCTCCGATGAGCATATCCCTGTTTTTCACTCCCGCTCATTGGAGAGCCCACACAGGTCTTTGCATAGGTGACATGCTTATGACAGCCACTCAGGGATCCAGGATGATGACACAGAATCCACCTCAACATAACACTTCCTTTATCACCACAGCAGCAGAGAGATAATGTACAAAACAAGTTAAACATTTCATGTCTATTCCTATCTTATGGGCCAAAGCAAATCACAGAGTTGTAACTGCTGTCCTCCAAAGTGGAGAAGAAAAGCAGCGCTAGCTTATGTACTGAGAAGGTGGGGAGCTAGACAGGTGATGAATATCACATAGTTCCACCATGGATGCCAGTGAGTGGAACTTTTGGATGATAGGGAGAGATGAATTTAATTTGCCTCACTGAAACCAAACCGCACTCCTTCCTGGCTAACCCAGTCTAGATTCCCACCTGCAAGGCGGGAGAAATCCATATCCTCACCTGTGCTCAGCTTTACTCAGTTTTCGAATTTGTCACACAAGAGATACCATAACTAGTATCTTGCTGTGTTTTCATTTTTTCTGGTTAGCAACTATTTTGAATATAATTTCATATGCTTAAATTAGAATTTCCTTTTTTGTTAAACTTTATATTCCGATGTTTTACCTATTTTCCTACTGATTCCTCTTATAAATTTATAGTATTTTCTCATACTAGTTTTAGACATTGCAAATTATTTCTTCAATCCTATCATTTATCTGCTATTTTTATCCATGGTCACATTATTAAATTTGGTATAATTTACAGTTATCCTTTTCTGCCTTTGTCCTACATATGTCCCTGTGGCTTACAATTGTCTTTTTTTTTTTCCTTTTGTCTATAAAGCTTATAGATTTGTTTTCCATGGACTCACTTTTATATGTAGTGATATGTAAGGAAACGTTTCATTTTCTTTTGATTATTAGTTTCCCAATAAAATTAATAAAAGTTAACCTTTTTATTAATTTGGTTATGCCATCTTTATGGTATATTAAATCACCATAACTTAGGGCCGGAGATTTGGCTCAGTGGTTTCGCCGCCTGCCTCACAAGTGTCAAGGACCCCAGTTCGATACCT
>NW_022900940.1:24088067-24117028 GCF_012274545.1 Fukomys damarensis | reverse complement strand
CAAAAAAAAAAAAAAAAAAAAAAAATTCCATAACTTCCATATTTCTGCTTTTCTACTTTTTTACTGGTTGATTTATTTGCACCAGCACCACATTATTTCTTTAAACTATAAAATTATGTATATCTTAATATTCAGTAGAGAAAAATCACTTTTATTCTTTCTTCTTTAACTTAGTGATTGATAGGTACACAGCGGCATCCCAGTTCACAAACTTCATTCTTTCCACAATTCTGGTTGCAAATCAAACTGGCGTAGAATTGAATTAAACTTCCTATAAGGTCAACATTGAACCTAACCATTTAATTTGATTTGATTCTCATCCAATTCAGTTTGTCAGCAGAATTTTGGAAAGAAGTTTGTGAAATAAGGTACCACTGTATATTCAGTCTCGTTAATTTTAGAGTAAATTCTTCAAGTTCCATTAAAAATAGAAATATCTGTTTTCCTTGGATTAAACTGAATATATGGGTAGGTTACTTTAAGTATAATTGGCATTGCATACTTGTAAATTGTCTCATCCAAAGGCAGTGACTAACTCCTCAAGGATTAATCGTATTCTATATACTTTATTACCTGTTTGAGACATTCTTCACATAAATTTTGTGTACTCAACTTTTTGCTTAATCTTGTCACGGCCAGTTTGCCAAACTATATTATTAGGTTTAATAATTTAATAATTCCTGTGCTTTAAATTCTAAGGCTAACGATAATCTTGTGTTTTGATCTATCCTCTTTTCTCTCTTTTTTTAAATGACTGAGGACCATGCTCACCATGCATGGTGAGGGTGGGTACACCAAGCCTACATCCAGTCTGATAGAGAAACTGTATTTGCAGTCTTCTGGAGTAGTGTATGCTGTAAATTCTTGAAACATGATCTCTGTATAGGGAAGGAAGTTTCCTTTTCATCCTAGTTTGTTACTCTTTGGTTGTTTTTTAAATTTTAAGTACTAAAATCCATCACAATCTCAATTGTACCTTTTAATGTGTTGATGTAGCATATTTAGTTAATGTCATTTCTAATTTTAATTATCTCTGTGTTGCGAACATGAGCCGTCTTGGTCATTATTTACTGAACACAAATACACTTTTGGATCCAGTCAGGCAAAACAAGTTTCCTACGATGTCCCCGGAAGTCTCTCACGTGCTGGCCCTTCTGCCCTCTGGCCCTTGCCCCCTACTCCCTCCAACTCCAATGTCTTCAGCTTCCCTCACTGTTCCCCGAATTCTAGCCCACCTGCCCTCCTCGCTATTACCCCAACCTGCCAGGTGCCTCCCCTGTCATTGCTTTGCATTTGTGTTTCTTCCCGCCTACGAGAACTTCACTCAAATACTCAGACGATTCACTCTCTCACCAACTTGTTTACACAATTTCCACCCTCTCTGAGAGGTCTGCTCTGGTATTTCTGTCTAAAATTATAACCCACTCATTTCCAACACTCTCTGTTCTCTTTTTTGCTGCAATTTATTGAATTAACTCTATATTAATTTTTTGGATAACTGAGGCCCTGGCGTTTTTAGGGAACTTATGTTTACTCCTCCTAGATTAGGTGCTTCCTATAAACAGTGGAAGTCTTTCCAGGAACCACAGCTTTCACACACAAACTAATCAGTTCAGAGCTCGCACCAGTAGCCACCTCCAAGTTCCTGCACACCAAGCCAATATCCATCCAACTTGCCCTCAATCAACCCGAGGCCGGGTATCAGCTCTCTCCCAAGCCTTCTTCCGTAAAAACCATTCAAATTACTCAAACTGACCAAAGCTGCTTACCCTGCCCTACTGTCTTCCCCTTAGGAACCCGAGTAAATACCGCGGCCACACTTTCCCCTCACCTCTTCTGCCTCCAGAGCCTCTTTGGTGCTACTCCATGTGGCCCTACAGGACACATCCGGCCTTCTGCCCGCAGGGATCTGGGAGACTGCAAGTCTATCTCTATGGTCATCATTTCTGTGTCTCTCTGTGTTAACATACTAATTAAAACAAAAGGCCAGGTACAAATCTCAGGCAATCATTTTATATTCCTTATCACTTAGCTCATAACATACTACAGAGTTACCTATTTGTCTTATTTATAGGCCTTCCCTAGCCAGAATAAAAATTCCATAAAGCATGGATTTATTTTGGTTGGAATTTTTCTACTTCTATATTTCTGTTCTCTACAACAATCCATAGTCAACACTGAGACCTCACTGTTTATAAAGTGGATGAATGGAACATGAATGAGTAAAACGAATCTATAATTTTCCTTTCAAGTACTAGTTTCAAATAAGGAAAATAGGAAACAGTTATTGTTAGCATCTTGATATATTTTCTTTTCTTTTTCGTACCAGGGATCGAACTTGGGTCCTTGTGCCCGTGAGGCAGGTGGCTTGATATGTTTTCTATCATGGATTTTATGCATTTTTCTTTATAGCTGACATAATATTTTCACCTAGCAACATTCATTCCAATGTTTGTTGCTCCTGGGCTTTGTGAACCCCTTCTAGGTACAAGGCAGCCACGGATGACAAAAAGTAAATCCTGTTCATTTTTGTCTCAGGCAATTTTCAGTCTTCCATTATTAACATTTTCTATATATTATATTGTCGGGGACTACCTCTCATTTTAAAAATAAGATTTCCCTAAAAATTAATTTTAATGGCGTGGCATGAGAATTAAATAGCTTCCCCTTTTTTTCACTGAGTAAACGAACTTGGTTTGTTTATAGATGCAAAGTTTAAATTGGTTGCCAGTAATTTAAAAGTCGAGTGAATTAAAATTAAATAATTCAAAATTTAGCCACTCTAGAAAAACAAAAAATTATAGAAGAAAGAATCTGTACACCCAAAAGGAAATTAACTAATACAAGACCTGAGCGGCAGCATCTAATTTAGAGTGCTTATTGTTTATCAGTAGCAAGTTCTTTCATCTACCTGACTTCCTCACTTAAATTAGCTGACTGGCCTCTATTCGTTTCGAATTCATTTCCTCTGTACAGAATATTCCATTATATAAAATGAATGTGTCATAATTTTTAGCTATTTCCTCAGGGATATCAAATTAGGTTATTGCTAAATTTTCACTGTTATAAACAATGAATAAATTGTCTGTATCTTAATTTCAGATTCTTTCCTTTGGGTAGATTTTCATAAGAGGAAAATTACTAAGTCACGGAGCACGAATATTTTAATGGATTTTCAAAAATAGCATACACTTTTCCACTCTCAGTTATATGGTGGGTTACATATTTCAATGACAGTCTACTGAAGCTGCTCATTAGAATGTTTTAATCTTTGCTAGTTTAATAAGCAAAAATTATATTTTAATTTGGATTTCTTTGATTATCACTGAGATTTAACTGTTTTATGTTTGATCAGCAGTTAGGCAGTGCTGTTTGCAAGCTGCTTTCCTTTCCACTTGCTATATGTTTTTGTTTGTCATGATCTCTTCCTACATTAACTATTTACCATATTTACTATAAATATTTTTGTAAACAATGTTACTGTAGAAGAAAGATTTTGTTTTAAATTTTTTCTTTGTTAAGTGAAAGTTGTTTCTTTTTAATATCCAAATCAATATAATCTCATTTATTATTTCTTATATTGGCAAATTTACTGTAATCTTTTCTCCTATAGACATCACACAGCTATATATATGGTTGCATTTAAACACTTTTCTTTTATTAACTTTATAATCTGCTTGGAAATAGAGTTAGACTATAAATTTTTTGTTGTCAATTTTTATTTTTTTAATTACCACTGAATCCACATTCTAAAAATTGTTTCATATACTTCACAGATTTGTATACTTCAATTTGTGCTACATTTTATGTGCATAAGAATGTATCCAAATGATATTATTTTGTTTCTTTCATAAATCTTCTTCTAAACTCTTATCCCATTTCATAATTTAAGTTTTATAGCATACTTTAGTAGCAAAAACCTTCTAAGAATCAATCCTTATGATTTCATTTTTCAAAATATTCTTATTTGCTAGTTTTCTAAAGATATTTAGAATTACAATTTCAACTTTCAGAAAAGTCGGATTTCTAATTAGGATTATATAAAAATATAATTATAAATAAGAATAATTGCCATTATCAAAGTAGTAATGACAAAGGACATTCAAGAAAATAGCAATCTCTCTACTTTTTGACACTTCCCTTACATATTTTAGTAAAGTTTTACTATTTTTAAGTGAAAATCTAACACACTTTTGGCTATGATTTACCCTATTTATTTTATATTTGGTATTTTGAAGAGACTATATTGTATTATATTCTCTTCCTATTTATCCTTGGTATTTAGCAAAACATTTCCTATGTGTTTAGGTATTCATATATCTTTCTGATATACATTTCTAACTCTTCAATTGACTTGAACTATTTAAATATATTCAACTTTGTAACCTCCAGTACTGATATATTTCCTCTTCTTTCCAATTATTGTAATTCTTTTGTTTATAGTTCCTGTTGTTTTAGTGAAAACTGGAAGGATATTTCACATCTGTGCATTGATTGTGGTTGGAATGGAATTAACTCTGGTGTGTAAGAACAACATTGCCTATTGTTTTGACAACAGCTTATTAGGGGTGCTTAAAAATATGATGAAAATTTAAATTAAAATAAATTTATTACAGAAAAAGACACAATGCCAAGAATGATAAGTATTTTTGAATCAAGTTGGACATAATTTGAAGAGGATTAATGGCAATCTATGTTTTATTGAAATAAATCTTTTAACTAATCAATCTTCTCTGATCAAACATCATGGCAATTTCTATCAAGTAAAAACACTACCAAGTATCCTTATCCACCTTATTCACCGAACTTCATAATGTGCAACTTTTGGCTCTTGCTCAAAGTCAAAATGGTCATGAAAAGTAAACATTGAGTTAATTCAGGACATCAAGGCAGCTATGACAACATTGCTAAAGATGAGATGAAAAAATACTTCCAGAACTGCCACAAAAAGTGACAAGAAAGATAGTGGGTCCAGAGCAAAGGGGTGTGGTGTTTTGAGGGGGATTAATGGTGATGCAACTTTTATTATAATAAGGGTTTTTTAAAAACTTTAAACATTCACCATACTATCCATTCACAATATGTAACCAGGTTAATAAGTACCATTCGTTTCTTAGTTTGTTAATTGTATAAGATACTGTAATGAAATTTAAACCATAGTCTTTTCTATGATGTACTGAGACAAGTGAATTTAGAAACCTTTCCTAGTGCAGTTGTTATACATTATATATTAGCTTTAAAATAATTATTATACTCCTGCATTTCTGTAGCTCAGAATGGATTATGCTCTTGTTGAATTATATGTGTCACTAGTTTTAAGATGTTTTTATATTTATATTCATAACCAGAGTTACATAGTAGTTTTCTTTGCTGCCTTACTTTTGTAAGTTTTAGTGTTAGATTGCAAATCAGTTTGCAGTCTCTGCCTCTTTCTATCAGACGTGACCTCATTGAGAAGATAATATTTGAGCAAAGACTTGAAGAAAGTTAAGGAAGCCAAACAAATTATTTGGAAAAAGTGTTGAAAGCAAAGGCAACAGCTGGTGCAAATCTGTAAGCTAATGTGTTACTTCAGCATGCCAGGTTTGACATGCATCCAGAGGTTTAAGGAGAAATGAAATATCAACTCTGGGCTTGAGCCTAGCAATGAAAGTATATTGATTCTTCTGCTATAAGAAGGAAGTGACTCCAAGAGAAATAAATATGGAGGTCAGAAGAGAGTATTTTACCCTAATCCAGAGGCATTGTGCTTCATAGGCATTACCCGGGTGAAAGAGCAAGGTCCGCCTGAGAATAAGGTATAAAGAATTCCAAATAGTTGAGCACCGTAGGAGAGAGAAAGATAGAATGCACCCATTGAGTTATAATGGGAAAGCTGGGGCAACCAAGTTAAGTGGCTCCATTCTAGATGGGTTGTCTTTCTGCTATTAAGGAGCCATTTAAGGACTTAGAGCAGGGTACAGACTTGAGCACATCTTGTTTTACAAGAGACCGTCTGTGCTATATAGATAACATTGTGCTTGCAGTAAAGTTGATGGCAACAATGTCAGTTAGAATTCTGTTGATCGTTTGAGCTGGAATGAAAAAAAATTAAAAATGAACAAAGGCAGGCAGATGAGAAAGATAGAACAAGTAGGTTTGAGAGATGTTAAATTGCTAAAATGGACAGACTTTGCTGACTACCTGGATGGACGAAGAAGGGCAGCTCAGAGTATGAATTATTCCTTCATTTCTTGATTACAAGATTCAATAAAAGCTATTGTATTCTAGGATGGTTTCTTTCCCATATAAGGAATAATAAATAAGGAGCAAACCATGAGCACATCAATCATACTTTTAATGGCAAATGAAAGACACTAGCTCCATGCTCCCAAATGTGTTCTCTCTATTTCCATTCCTTTTCTTCAAAAGTAGCAGACATTGTCATTTATGTTAGATCTGAAGCCCTACTTTATTTTGCACTTGTTACCTAATACATATATGTGAGATTTTAATGAAGTTTAAATATATCCTGAGAGCTTGTTTATTAATTAGATTTCTTGAGGCAAAACTCATTCCCATGAGGTGCCAATAACCTGAAAATTTCAGATCTTTGAGGCTAGAAGTATTTCTGAGAGCAAACAAATAACTTCATAAAGACTCCTTTTCATATTTGTCTTTTAACTTTTGTTAGAATATGCATTTATCATCCCCTTTGCAATATAGTGCACACAGGCACCAACTTTCCTATGTTAGGAAGATTTCAACAACGACCTTTTGATGTCTAGCCATTCAAAACAAATTTATCATTTCTGAAAGTGTCCCTCGGTTATACTGTTTCTAGTAGGAAGACTCCTGCCCCTGATTTTTGGGAAAAGGCTAAATGAAGCTGGAAGCCCACCACGTTCTCTGACTGACTTCCTCTCCAGTCTGTTCTCTCATTCCTCCTGCTGGACTAACTGCTGCTTCCCAGTATGTGAGCCCTCCCTAGTGAAGAGGCATTGACTTTTTGCAATGAGGAGAAACCTCGGGAAGCTGCCTTTTACCACTACAGGGGACACTGCCTTGGGAAGGGGTAGTGAAACTGAGCCTGATGGGCTTCCTGGCAACCAAGGTAGAGCCCGATCTCCCTGGAAAAATACAGAACTCATGGTGAAAATAGCAGAAGATTCAGTGTCTTACTCCAATGCTGTGGCTCTAAGAAATACCTAAGCCTGAGTAATTTATAAAGAATAGAAATTTATTCCTCTTCATAAGTACAAAATTAATTCCAGCACTTGCTTCTAAGGTGGCTCCTTGAACACTATCTTCCAGAAGAAATACACACTATCTTCACAGGGTGAAACAGAAAAGCACACAAAGATGCCTAGGTATTTCCGTCAAGTCCTTTTGTGAGGTTACTAAACTTCCTCATGAGAGTTCTACACTCACATCTTAGTCACTTTTTAAACTTTTTATTACTACATATTTGCCATGCATAGTGCTGACACTCATCATAGGGAATTTGTACCTGTATATAATACATCTTGATTCTTTTTTTCCCATTTCTCCTCCCCTCCTTTCAACTCTTCTCCTTCATATTTATTGAATCTTTGTTTCCATTTTCCCTTCCACTGTTTTTATATATCCTTTCCTTTCATCCCTCCTCCTTCCCTTGTTCCCTTTCCCTTTCACCCTTTAATGCTATCACATTGATTAGTAACGTTCAACATAAATTTTGGAGGAGATACATTCAAACCAGAGTTGTCAATATGACAAGAG
This sequence comes from Fukomys damarensis, assembly GCF_012274545.1. Taxonomy (NCBI): domain Eukaryota; kingdom Metazoa; phylum Chordata; class Mammalia; order Rodentia; family Bathyergidae; genus Fukomys; species Fukomys damarensis. The sequence continues at coordinate 24,109,288 of NW_022900940.1, read as the reverse complement.
TGTGCAGCATATAATGAGGGGTAACAGGATAAAACTGTACAAGAGACTAAGTATAATTTTGACAATAAGAACTTTGGGAAAAGCTCAGATGGAATCACTCTTAGCTATCTGCAAATACCTGGATTAATTCATACATGATTTGGTTTATTTCATTTGGAAATTGAATAAATGCAGTAAGGAATTTTCCTGATGGAAAACCTTCAGTATTTGTACTAATCACATAATTATCATAGATTCATTCCTGTAGATTTATGCATTGTTATGTTGAATAACATTGCTTCTCTTTGGATGACTTTGGAGCACTTAATTGGAAAACCAACTCTGAAGTCATACCTCTTGAGTGGCCTAAAGTGGTTTGAAATTTGCTGTAGAGCATCAAAAACCTGGGGATATCAAAGTCAAAGCATGTGTAGAACTTTTACCTAGAGTGTTGCCCACTTGAAAAAAACTTTTCAGGTTTGTCATTATGATCTTAAATATATTAAATGTATGCATCAAGATTTTTTTTTGAAAGCCAAGACATTAAATTTTAAATGGACTCAGTGTGGAGGTTAAAAAGTTATATGCTTATATCTTTGGTTATCCACTGAAAGTTTAAAGGAGAAGAGTAGAAGGCTTGTCTCAATCCTGGCAATTACAAAAACAATCTTGACTGCTGGCCAAATATGCTAAAGATTTGCTACAATTCAGAACACAGATCAAGGCCAGATCAAAAAAATGGTAGCCCTACTTAAATGAGTAATTTGGTGTTACTTTAAAGACACATTTCTTAATATCTGACATGCATTTATTAAAAAGAGCATGAGGTATCACCTAATAATTGAACGCTTTAATATGTCTGATTAATTAAAATATCGCTTTAAAATATATGACCTTTCTTTTGCTACTTGTTCCTTCTTACAGAGAAAGATCTGTGTTTTCCTTTTCCATCGTAGGCATTAAGGACAAGTTTTATCAGCAATGACGTTGATTTGTTCAATCATTCAGTACATACATAAGTCAAAGGAAGGGGATGCTTATTTTCTGAGGCTTTGCTTTGGTTTAGAAGGAAGAGGCAAGGATCAGGTTTTTTTGTTTCTTTAACTTGATTTGATTGGGAGAAGGTCATTTTGTGTCTCTGTGGAACATCTTTCCACTGTGTGTCGGCAGCCTTGAGGTAGGCGGGCAACTCAAACCCAGTTCGCTCACGTCTCCCCCTTCCCAGAGAGAGGCAGCCTTTGGCACCCTTGGCAAATGCAGAGTGCGCACCACCCTGAGCCCTGCTTCATCCGGCCTTGGCCTCTGGGCTCCAGCAGAATTGTGCTTCACTCACAGTCCGCACATTCCGCCTACTTCCACACATGCTTTCTCTGAGCTGGGGAAAAGGGTGACAATGAGAGCCTTCAGCTGGATGTTATTCTAGGTGGGGCATAGACTGATCCTTCTTTCAAATCAGCATCATTCCAATCAGAGGTGGATTGGAGGGCGATGAACTTTGGTGAGTAGCCAGGGGGAGCCAAAATATTGCTGGAAATGAGAGACACACAAAAAATACTGTATTTATCAATACTTCTTTGGGGAAGAGGAAACTAGGTGATTATAAGGAAATGTTTGATTAAGCTGTTGAAAATGAAGTTGAAACCATTAAGGTACATGGTCAATGAAATAGACCATCACTGAACACCTCTCTGGTGGGAGTACAATCTTACTCAGTGTTGGTGGTGATCATTTCTGGGATATACATATGCTTTTAAAAAGTATGCATGTGTTTACACCCAGAAATTCTACTTCTACAAATTTTTCCTATTGAAATACCCAGGAGAGATGTGAAGGCCCACATCCCGAGTCTTTATTATAATATCAAAAACCTTAAAACAAATTGGCCAAAATAGAGCTGTGTAAAATTAGTAGGAACCATTTTACTTAATTAAATTTTTCCAGAATCTCCTATGCAATACATAAATTAGTTGAAGTTGCAGTTGCTATAATTACATCAACATCGATGGCCTAGTTTATTTGTGGATAACACCCTGCCGTTTTAGTATATTCACATTTACCACATACTTTCTTAACGACTTTCTACTATTCATTAATCCAACACAGGGTTTAACAGTTGTTTGTGATCTTATCTAATTAATCATTGCTTTGTGCCTGTTTCCTTTGTTTTGCATTTTTCAACCTCTTCCCCAACCTGAGGTCAGATTCCTTTAAAAACTGTTCAGTTCTTTGACACCAAATTATTTTTTATATGTCTAGAGTGTGCAGTGTGATATTAGGTTAACATTAAGTTTTGTTTGTTGTTAGTATGTTAACCAATTTTTTTTTTTTGCACAGTTCACGGCATGATATATTTGGATATAAGTCTTTGTATAGGAATATGATAAACTGCTCATAGATCTGAAAATCGGGTGTCTGAGGAAAGGAATAGGAACTCTCAGCATTTCTCCTAGGTGGCCTAAGGCAGTTATATCACAGACAGGATTCTCCACTCTATCTGTACAAGATACTGACATCCTTCTTCTTTTTTTAAGAAAAGGGCCAGTGAGAGCCATATATTTATTTTAATGTGATTGAACACTAAATAGCTGCATTTGACTACACCTATCAAAACAAGATAATGGATAGCTTGTCAAGACAAATCAAATTGTGACAAGACTTCCTTTCTCCCTAGGAAGTACTTTTTAAAAACTGCATTCCAAAACTCAAAGGGTACAATAGAGGGATAGGTTGAAAGCAATCAGAAGAGAATGAACAAAGGCAAATGAGGAGGGAAAAAATAAAGGCATATTTCCAAGTGTGCTTTTGATCTTCAAGAAACCTAAATGCCCTGGAACAGAGAAGAGTAAGACAAGCTCAGGAAATAGTGTTCAGAACAGCCAGATGCCACTGGTCGGAACTAACTGGACTTCTCTAGGGATATTTACAACTACCTATATTTCATATTCAGAAAATGTCCTCCATTAAAATGTAGTAGTAGTTTCCTTTTAATTTGCTGTTCATTTCTAGCCTCATGACCCTAATTCTTGTGTTTCCACAATTCTCCCTCAGGCCACTGGGGTCACCATCAAGAGCTTGAGGTGCAACAGTAAGACACCATTTAGAAGTCATCTTTTTTAATTGAGAGCCCTGCTATAGTCCCAGGCAATTCTGGCATTACAGAGTGTGAGGGAGGAGATGCTTTTGAAGTGGCTGAAAGGTCATTTCTTCCCAGACAAAACTGTCTGAAATTATAGCCCAGGAGGAAAATGGCTTTGTGCCAATTTTAATACATGTTCAAACTCAGGGTATAGCTTCAGAGGTTCAGATGATAGAAAGAAAGAAAAAAAATGTAGCTTTGATGACCATTCTTCTTTTTCCCTTTTGCCTTGTTATTTTCTTCTGTTTTGGAATGGAAAGGATTTCTTACACCCAACCAGAGTGGAGAGGTTGACTGTATTGCTTCACCACGTTTCACATCAGTATGTTTTACTGACTTCCAGCTCAAATTATTAAATTATATAGACAATGAAAGAGATAACTAAAATAATTACTTTTTTAGTGTTCAGGCAATGCTTTGAAAGGTCCTGAATTTCAGTTCAATGGGTGGGCTTTTCCTTCCCTCTACAGCCATGTACCTGGGAGAAAAAAGAAATAAGCCAAGATACCTGCCATCTCAGATATTTTGGTCTGGTAGTTTATAAGGAGAAAGTTGAATATTTTATATGTTAGCTACATATCATCTAAGAGCCCCAAACTAAGGGTTACAGTGACTAAGCAATCTCAAATTCTAAAGGAAGGTGTCATATTATCTCTGTGGGACTTACAATTAAGCAGGCAGAATCCAATTATTCTATTGTTTGCAAAATTGTTCATTTCCTTAAAGGTTAAAGTGTACTTATACTATGAACCAGCAATTCTTTTCCTGGATATTTATTTAAAAGAAATGAAAATGTGCAAATGTCCAAACACTAGCACATAAATATTTATAGAAGCTTAATCACAACAGCCAAAACTGAAAAGTCCAATATCCGTACACATGTGAGTGGCTAAACAGATTGTGGTATGTTCATAAATTGGAACACTGCTTGGCATTAAAAACTGAACACTGAACTACTGAAAAACGCAACAAATTAAAATGATTTCCAGAAGCGCTATGGTAAAGGACAGAAGACAGAAGGGCTATATATCCTATGATTCTATATATGCCAAATTTTAGATGAGATCAATCTCATTAATAATGATAGCAAGAAGATGAGGGCTGCCTGCTGCCAAGAAAATAGGGATTGGTAGTTTGAGGATTAATTGACAAGGGACAGGAAAGAATTCTCTCAAGTGTGCAAATATTCTGTACCTTGAACGTGGTGGTGGTAGGCATAGTTTGATTACCATGCTCTTAAATGCACTCATCTTATTGTTATGTAAATTTATCTTAATGAAATTTTATTTTAGAGAAGATAGTTATGCCATACTAGTTCTCCTAATTATATTAGCAAATTCACTAGAATTCGTTAGAGATTTAGAAAGTTGGAAAAATTCTTTAGAGAGATAGCACCGTCTCACAGGAAGGGGGAGCATTCTCTCATTATTAGCCAGGTAAACAGAACATTTGAAGAAACTGCTTACACAGCCTCACATATATTCTCTAGAAATTGTGGAATATAAGGGCTGGTGCCTTACACGTCAGAGTATCCTGCCGACCTGCAGAATGAAGAAGCTTGTGTACCCTGGGAAGGGCCTGTGCTTCCAGAATTTGACGGATCAAGCATTTTTTTCTCTTCTTGGTCAGACGTGGACCTCCCAGGAGGAAGGATAGTTTGGGCTGTCACAGAAATGATCCTGCCCATCAAGACCTCCAGGAGTGGAACACAGTGGCTGAAGGAATCAGAGGCTGACGCAGGAATAATATGAAGCGATCTTCTAGATAAGATCTCTATAAAAGGGAGAGAGATCCTGAGAGTTGTAAGATCTTCTAGCAGTCCACAAACATGCTCACCAAGAGAGTGTTGACTTCTTTCAGAAGCCACTACATCATAAAGGTACATCACAAGTAAGAGGCACCTGCCTCACATCTTTGTCACCCATCTTGCTGTCACTGAAGAATCAAAAGTGCCACGATATAGAAAGAACAATACAGAAGTGAGAAGGTAGCCAAGGAATAGAGGAAGCTGCTACAATGAGGAAAGGATAGATTATCTTTTACAGTCATCAGGAGAGATGAAGTCTTGCTGAACTGTGTTTGTACTCCTGGACTCCAGGATTGTAAGACAACAAATCTGTATTGTTTTAACCCAACTTTGTGGTAAATTTGTTATAATAGCAATATGAAAGTACTACAGGAGAGAGCCTAGATTTTTCTGATAACTTTGCAAAGTCATACAACAAAAAAGTTTTATCTAAAAAAAAAGGGAAAACTTTTATTATTTGAGCTACAACATACCAGGTTCCTACAAGCAGGACATGCATGCTGGTGACATGTTTACCACACAGAACATTTATATGTTGATGGGCATATAGGCCAGTCCCAAGATTTCGCTATCACTCTGAGATGATGACTTTAACTCTTTTGGGAAGATAGGTAACAGAAGAATAGTGGGGTCAAAAGAAATTTCTAGTTTTAGTTTTTAAAGGAATCCTCCATACTGATTTCCATAGTTCCTATTCCCTTCAACAATGCAGCCTTGCCATAAATTACTCTTTCTTTCTTCTTTCTTTCTTTCTTTCTTTGGGACCATGTGCTTGTGACGCAGGTAGCATAAACCACTGAGCTAAACCCCCAGCCCCATTTCTTTACAATGATCTCCACCATGAGCTATTTACTATCTTGATTTTCTGCTAAAATTTACACTATTTTACTCAACTGCCATACACTGACTTCCATTCATTTGTATACACCTCTTCCCTATGACAATTTAGAGGATCTTTAAGCCAATGTAAATATTAGGCCATTTGGGTATATATCTGCACAATACCTCCACACCTTTCGGCAAGAAAATTACTGTACAGTAGCAACCTGACACAACTGACTAGGTACAGTGAAAATCTGCTTCCAGCATCTGTTTCTCTGAGGTAAAGGCACCACACGCCTGTTCGATGAAGAAAAACATCTTTGAAACATGGTGCAATTTTATCCTTTTAGGCAGAATTTAGAACACTTAGCCACTACTTAGGCGCTAAATGGCAGCGCTACACCTCCAGCTTACACCATGAGTCCGCAGGGGACAGGTTCCAGAGAGGCTCACAGTGTGCTCTCTGGGCGAGGCAGGCTGGCGCTTCAGCTGAACCCAGGTGACTTTCTCCTTGGCTTCCTTCTTTCCTGATCATTTTCCTTGACACGTTTCCAGAAACTCGCTCTCCTCTTTGCGTATTTAATATGCTCAATACGTACCTTAAGCCTCTTAGCAAGTATCTTGTCCTTAACTTGTTTGCTCATAATAATGCCAGTAGAATGCTAGGTAACATTATAGACTGTTCCAATTTTGCCATGGTAACATTTGCCTGTCATATTTTTTTACCTGTTCCCTTGATATTTACAATATGACGCTCTTCGTAGATTTGTATGAGTGTATCTAAAAGAACAACCCCATACTCTCTAAAAGGAACATTCCAGGTTCCTCACCTCTTGTCCTTCATTTTCTTGATTTTGGCTAATTACTAGAAGATGGTGACTTGGCTGAAAGGTGCTAAAAATTTATTCCTGATTTTTTTATGTACTCAATTATTATTTTTCTGGAATTATTTTTTGTGTATGGTATATAGACAAATAGCTAGTATTCTTTCAAATGTACCAGCAGTAATTATTAAATATTGTTTGCACTAAATTGGAAAACTACATTTGATATATGTCCAATGACTGAAATCTATCTCAGATTTATCTATGCTGTTATATTTTTGAATTTATTCAATTTTATTTCATTATTAAGTTAACTTGCTTATAGTAGATATGTAGTATATTCTGGTAAAATTATTTTGCTTTCTTTATCTATTCTTGGGTCTTTATTCTTCTATATAAGTTTTTAAATGATTTTTCACTTAATAACATTGAGAGTCTACTTACAACTTTATTATAGTTATATATTTATTATGGCAAAAGGACATTTTTGTGTTACATTTTATCACTTAAAAATTTGAAAAATATTCCCAAATATTCAGAACCACTATGTTAATTAATAGTATTCTATGTATTCCATTATATATCCTGTGCTTTCCTGTTAACCTTCATTCCTAAATATTTTGGTTTTGTTGCTCTGTAGTGTAATGATATATTTTCCAATTATAATTTGTAGATATTTGTTGCTAGTTGGTTTTTTAAAGTACTTTCTTAACATCAGGTCAACTTATCAAAATCTCATGTTAGTTATAATTAATTTATTTCACTGGAATATTTTGAGATTTTTAGATCTATTTTCATACTTTTAAGCAAAAAATATATGTATATATTTGCTCTATAAATTTTTTCTTTTTTACATCTGGAAACTAAAATTGCCCAGAGCACAAAATCAAGAGCACTATCTTTTTCTACAATTAGTAATTTCAAAGTGCAGTAGTATTGTGATTATATTTACCTATTCTATATTTTATTGTACTTTTCAATTGATAATGCATAATATGCATTCAAATATATCAAGTTTAAAACATAAAAGCTTCTCTTTTCCCTGACACAATCACTATACCTGTGAGTGTTTCACCAGGGATATTCATATGAACATAAATGCAAGAGATAATACAACTACTGATTGACACCTTAAGTTTTTTCCATGTAACATTTTCCTTGCACATAGGATGATTTGGTTTATTTTACTGGTTGTATAATATTTCAGTATATGGATTACCAAATTTGACTCAGATAATCCCATATTGCTGATAATTTCTGTTGTTTCCAAACTCTTGCTCTTTCTAAGATTATTATTTTATAGTATTTCCATAGTATTTTGCATGTGTGTTAGAGAATTTTTGAGAAATAAATTCCAGAAAGTGGGATTGGTATGTCAAACTAAATAGAGGTTTTAAATGTTGAATAGCTAATTACTGATATATATTATGTCAGGAATCAGATATTCAGGCTTTTTCTAAAAGGCTATTTCAGATTTGAAAAACAGATTCTTCCCTGACAAAATCAGAATCTTATCAGAGAAAGAAATTAAGGCTAGAATTTCCCTGTGATTTGAGAAAAGATCCCTCTTCAAGCAAGCTTACGTTGTCTCAGACACGTTGCAACAGGAAAAAGAATGGAGGCCATGTCCAGAGCAGCCAGAAATTTAAGGCTGGTAGGTGTAAGGGCAGGCAGCAGAAGAGGATGGGCTGCTTCCTTCAAGAATTATAAAGTAGAAGTTAACAAAGAGGCTAGATTTTCTATGCAATTGAGCAGTTTGTGCCAAAAACAAGGATGAGTTTTTATAGAGTACTTAAATCAGAGTGAAGGGCTATAAGAACTAAGAAATATTCTTGAGGGAGTTTCTGAAATCATATCTAACAACAGAATGAGCTGAGGTGAGTTCTACTATCAGTTTGTTTTATTTTTGTCCTTCACTCATTTTCTGTTTCACAAATAGCTCCCAGCATTTCAGTTCCAGAGTGAATATCTGATTGTGATTTTTTTTAATGAAACAAAAGCCATCTGTTTCTCAATGTGTTTGCTTTACAGGACCACTCCCTTTTTTTTTCCTTAAAAGTAAGCAGAAATATTTTATTTTTTCTCTGGCCCATCTTCTGTTCCTGGGTTGATATGCTTTCTGTCAATGGCTAGAAAATCTTTCTTCTTTTGCCTTCTTCTTCTTTGTTTTTCCTCTAGCAGTGCAGCAATAATCTTAATGTTCTACTGTGCTTTAACAGTCAATTTAGGTTGACAATTAAAATAAAATAGCACACTATAAAACTACCACATTGATAAGCGCCCCTCTAATGGCAGATCCCAAGGAGATAGTGTTCTTCGTTTTTTTCTGTGAGTATTTTATTTATCACTGAAGAAAGAAAACACAGTAGCAAGTTCTGTGTTGGCTTTGATATGACCAAATATTTAACCTTTAACATAACTACTACACTCCTAAATTGAAGTCACTACAGTCATTACTACAAATTATTTGTTGAAAGACTCTACCCTGGAGAAAGAAAATTAAGAAAAATAATTTAAACAATTTCTCCAAACCACATTTATAAATATTGTCATATTTAAAATGCTTTAAAGGCATGAATTCTCCATTAATGGAAAGCAGTATCCTATTGGCAACAGAAAAAACATTCAGTGATAGTTTACGAACCGTTTTAAATTTAAAAGCTGTATTGTTTCAGAGTTTTCACTCAAGCAGTATTGTCATTACAAAAAAGACTGCAAACTGCTTTATTCTTACCTTAAGTAAAATCCACAGAAAATTTCTCTGACTCCAATGTTGTCTGCACTTAGAGTAAACCTAAAAATTTTCCAAATTTAGTTAATAGTAAATACCTCAAAATACCTGAAGAGGTGTGTTTCAGTTGCTAATGGTGTAAAAACTGCTTCAGATCCACTGGTTTAAAGAGTCTGCAAATAACATATTCTTTAATAGAACCTTACCTCATTCCAAATTAATATCAGATATTTCAAAATCAAAGGAAAATAGGATCTGTTCTATACTAAGATACAGGCAATTACTTAATAATAGATGGTTTCGTATTTAAATTTTATCTTTTAATTTTTCTTTTTTTAGAAACAAATGACTTATGAAATAATGCAACACCTTAAATTCCCAAAAATGCCATGGCTTCCCACCCTCCTGTGGATAGAGTGCATGATCAATGTATTAAATATTATTAATACAAGTTCATGATTTTTGTATTGTGGTGAAATTTTAAAGAATTCAATTTAGACTGAAGTACAAGTATTATAATCCTTGAGTGTGATCAAACCTATGTAAGACATGACAGTCGGAGTCCATTATCTTGAGACTTAGCATCATACCGTGGTACGTCCATTTTCATCACTCTCATTTTTAGCACGACAAGGGGATCCCTGTCTTTATCAGCTCTCCAGATGAGGCCTTCTCTTTTCCACCTTCCCTTTCTCAGTCTCTTTCTCTTTCTTGATCTCTTGACAGAATTGGGAGAGGCACATGATGAGGGGGATCCCTCTTCTTTTGGCTGGTCATCTTTCTTGTCATCAGCACATCTCCAAGAGCTTACTTCATTATGTTCGGACTTGAGAGGAGTCTCTCCCTCTCTGGTCTCTGTTATCTCTTAGATCTCATTGTTCTTTTAGATCATGCTGATCATCTCTCTCCTATCAACGTGGTAACTTGAATCTCTCCAGCTCCAAGGTTCTTCAGCTGGTCCTCTTCGCCAGCCATCGTCTTCCCTGGGTCTTTTGAAGTGATCCTCACAATCCACATCTCTCTCTGTCCCTTTCTCATTCAGGGACTTTGTCATTCTCCTCATGATCCTGATTGTCTCTATCCCTTTCTTTATCCATATCCTATTTATATTCTTCAGATGGTCTTGATTCTCAAGGTAGACCCCAGCTCTCTCCTCTGGCTTTTTCCTTCTCTCTCCATCCACTTGGCTGAACATATGATCTCCAGGAACTGGGTCTGAAGATTTGATTGTCATCCACATTTCTCCAAGAACCCCTGTCATCCTCGGCACCTCACCTGGAAATACTGTCATCCTTCACATTCCTCCAAAGTCCTCCGTCTTCATCCATCCAACTCTCGCCTAGGACCCCAGTCATCATCTAAACCTCTCTTGAACACAGAAATTTATTTTTTATGTGCCTCAAAACCACCCAGTGGTCTGTAGATGGTGTTCTTTATAAGGTATGTATATTAATCGGAGTTGAAGGGGTGAAGGAGTACTCTATACTATGTCATTGTTTCTAGACACAGTTCTTATCTCTTCTGGTGGTTTCTGTTTGCAGAGATTTTGATTTGAGGTGGTCACTGGAGGTGCTACCAAATGAGACATTGCTAGCCTATTCTTGAGTGTGCAGCCTTCTGTATTCTAACCCTATCCTGACTAGAGAGAACTGAAAAGAGAGCAAGGAATCTCTGAGAATTACATGCATCAAGGCAGATTTTAATGTTATTGTAGATATATGAGAAACAGCAACATTCTTCTGTTGCTGGCTTTAATAAAGAATTCAACTAAAAATGAACTTTGAGCAAAATGGAAATCGATTTTTTTGCACCTCCAATTCATTTTTAGGTTTGAATTTCATTTATACCTTGACCACATCACTCACTCTTTGACCTCAGATTGCTTCTTGACTATTCCTCAAGTGTTAGACTTTTCTTTACTTCTTCCTTGAATTATTTTTTCTAGAAAATACTTTCACAGCACATCATTCCTGCTACATGACAAATTTTGCATAAAAGAACTCTGTAGATATAAAGTTTGAAGTACAAAATGTGTCCAGAGGAGGAATGTGGCCATTTTCAAGGAACCAGGTTTCCTGTAAATCATACTACATAGATTGCTGCCTACTCTGTGCATTTATAAAATTGACCCTGGACTCGTGAAGGCTTTATCTTAGGTAAGACTAGATGATAAGAATCTTTGAAGAAAGATTATTTTATACTTTAATCCTTAAATATTTGTTTCTAAATCTTCCTCTTGTTTTCAATAGTATCCCAGAGTTTGCCTGATCTTCCTGTATCCTCTGGCCTCACTTCTAAACTTTCTCCATTATACCTATCTATCCCTTCTTCCCCAACTCCTTCTGAGTCCCCATTCTGAGAGGTGAAGTTGCTATATTGAAGAGTTTATTCACTATGAACATACTTTGTGCTAGTCCTCAATTTTTATTTAATTCACATGGCTAAAGGTGATAGAATAATAGCCACCACAAATTGTCATTCTCTAAGCTGTGATTGATGCTATTGTTGTTGCTGATTGTATCACTTGGGCTAAGGTGTTGTGATTGATCTAATCAGTTGTCCCTCCTGGTATACTGAAATTGAGTTTGCCTAGAGTCATTAGAGACTCAAAACCTAAAGACCAGCTATATCTGAAAGATACCTCTGAGAAGCAATCATTCTATAAGGGTTCTAAATACAAGAACAAAGATACTTACAATAAGCAATATTGAGGCATCAACCCAGAAATTAAACCAAAAAACAGCACCAACAGCAAAAATAGAAATGAGAAGACACATAAGCAAGGCAGAAACCCAGACTTCCAGCTCACCAAAGGCAAATTTTGAGGAAAACGAGGTGGAAAAATCTGATAATCAACCACCTTGGATACACCACACTGATAGTGCAGAAAGTAACAAAACAGATGAATGAGGCTCTAGAAAAATTCAAAACAGAAATAATTTCCCAGATAACTATAGATGTGGTAAGGTGAATGAAAGACATGATCAGAAAATCTAAAACAGAAACAGATTAAAAAAAAAATTTGAGCTCAGGACTGTGATGGAAACCATGAATGCCCAGCATAGGAACGCGATGGAAACCATGAAACATGTTCAAACAGATACCCATGAGATTAAAAACTCCAAATTTGCATTATCTATTATACTTTTTGGTCCGCGTTTACGCTTTCATTTTCTCACACTAGAAAAACTATTCAGTATTTACACATGTCCTATTTATTTTACTGAAGAGAATCACCTCACTGTGTATCCATTTAGCCATAGATGTCTCTAGTTTATCATTCTTTGTGGCTGAGTAGTACTCCATTTTATGAAAAAACCACATCTTCTTTATCCAGTCTCCTGTTTGTGGGCAATTGGGCTACTTCCTAGTTTTATCTATCACCAATTGTACTGCTAAAGCTCCATCAAAAGTATTCACAGCAGAATGAGCCAATGTGAGCATGGAATATTAGATATAGAAGACAAGATTTAGGTTAGTGACCATGAAAAGAGAGATTTCATAAAATAGTAAGGAACCATGAGAAATCGATCCAGCATCTGCTAGATGATGCAAAGAAGAATAATATAAGACTGATAGAAGTCCACAAAAAAGCAGGAGAAAGTAAAAAATGCCATAAAAAACTATTAACAGAAGTAATGGTAGAAGACTTCCTAAATAGAGGAAAAGAATTAGAAATATAGATAAATAGGCTTATAGGACTCCAACTGGCCATGATTTTAAAAAAATATACCTAAACATATAATAGTCAAAATCCCAGAAACCCAACAGAAAAACAAAATTCTATAAGCAGTTAGAGAAAAAAGCAAATCATATACAAAGGTAAGCCCATCACTGTCACAACAGACTTTTCAACACAAACCCTCAAGTCAAGGATAGCTTGGAGTGAAGTATTTCAAGCCCTAAGAGAAAATAACCTCCAACCTTTACTGTTGTATCCTGGAAAATTATCTTTCAAAATCAGTGGGGAAACTAGATACTTACATGACAAAGAACACCTGAGAAATTTCATGAATACGAAACCAACACTCCAAACAATTCTAAAAACAATATCCTAGAAAAAGACAATTAGGTTTACAACTCCATGAGACCAAAGAGATTGAAACCATCAGGCAAGGAAAGAAATTAAAGGGAAAAGAGGAAAAATTTAAAAAATAAAAGAGCCAACAATAGCATAATATCATGACAAGAATGAGTCAATGTGTCTCAATTGTAACTATCAATTTTAATGGCCTCAATTCACCAATTAAAAGAAATAGACTCAGAATGGATTAAGAGGCAAAATCCAACAATATGCTGTATACAAGAAACGCCTAATTAAAAAAGAAATTCATAGATTGAAAGTAAATGTTTTCCATGGATCAGGAACCTAGAAAACAGCAGGCATAGCTATCTTATTTGCAGACAGAGTAGATTTTAAACAAAGACTAATTAAGAGAGATAAAAAAGAACAATCCAAGAAGAAGAGATGACAATAATAAATACATATACCAAATCCTAATGTCCCCAACTATATGAAACAAATATTAAGGGATATGTAAAACCAAATAAGCACTACTACAATTGTAGTGGGGGACCTCAATACCCCACTGTCACAAAGAGATAGATCAACTAGATAAAAAAAATGATGAAATACTACAATTAAACCAAGCTTTTGAACAAATGAACTTAATAGATGTCTGCAGAATGTTCCACTCCACAATATCAGAATATACATTCTTTTCAGCTACACCCAGGTCATTCTCCACAAAAGACTACATGTAGCTCATAGGACGTGTTTAAGTAGATGCAAAGGAATTGAAATTATACCATGTGTATTATCAGACCATAGCGCAATTAAACTGGAGATCGATAGTATAAGTAACCACAAGAACTTCAAAAACACATGGAAATTGAAATCACTCTCCTGAACAACCAATGAGTCACAGAGGAAATTAAAGAAGAAATTAGTCAGTTTATACAAATAAATGATAATGCCAATGCAACACACAGAAATCTATAGGACACGATGAAAGCAAATCTATGAGGGAAATTCATAGCAGTGAATGCTCATACTAGAATAGTAGAGCGAGCTCAAATAAACAACTTAATGCTGAACCTCAAGCTCCTAGAAAAAGAAGACCAAGACAAAAGCTTGTACAAGGGAGGAAATTATAAAGATTAGAGTAGAAAACAATGCAATGGAGACCAAAAGAACAATACAAAAAATAAATAAATAAATAAACAAATCAAAGAGTTGATTTTTTGAAACAATCAATAAAACTGATAAACCTTTAGCCAACCTTATCAAACAAAGGAAAGAAAAGGATCAAATCCATACAATTAGGAATGAAAAGGTGAAGTCACAACAGATCCAGCAGAAATCCAGAGGATCATCAATACCTACTTTGAGAATCTGTGTTATAATAAAATGAATAACACAGAAAAAATGGACAGATTCCTAGACACATATGAATTACCAAAGTGGAACAGAGAAGATATAAAAATTCTAAATACCCCAATTATAATTAGTGAAATTGATAGCCTCACTGCTGAATTCCACAAGACATTTAGAGAACTATTACCACTTCTCTTTTAAACTCTTCAATGAAATTGAAAGGGAAGCAATACTTCCAAATCCATTCCTGGAAGCAAGTGTTACTTTGATTCCAAAACCATGGAAAGACCCAACCAAAAAATAGAACTACAGGCAAATCTCCCTAATAAATGTAGTTGAGAAAATAAGATAGTGGCAGACAGAATACAAAGGGTCATCAAGAAGATCATACAACCTGACCAAGTTGGATTAATCCCAGGGATGAAAGGATGGTTCAACATATGTAAATCAATAAATGTAATACACTATATTAACAGAATTAAGGACAAAAGCCCCATGATCATCTCAATAGATGCAGAAAAAGCATTGGACAAAATTTAACACCTATTCATGATAAAAACCCTACAGAAAATTGAAATAGTCTTTATCTCAACTTCATAAAGGCGATCTATGAAAAGCCAACAGCCAACATTATACTAAATGGTCAAAAACTGAAACCTCTATGCTAAAATCAGAAACAAGATAAGAATGTCCACTATCACCATTCCTGTTCAATACAGATCTGGAAACATTAGCCACAGCAATTAGACAAGAGAGAGAAATAAAAGGAATAAAGGAAAGGAAGAAGTTAAACTGTTATTATTTGCTGATGTTATGACACTCTACATAGAAGACCAAAAAAACTCTGCCAAAAGATGACTAGACTTAATTGACAGATTCAACAGAGTGGCTGGATAGAAGGTCAACACTCAAAAATCAATAGCCTTCTTGCACACAAATAACAGACAGACTGAGAGAAAAATTAAGGAAACAATCCCTTTCACAATAGCATCCAAAACATGAAATATCTAGGAATCAATCTAACAAAGCAAGCAAAAGACATCTACACTGAGAACTGCAGCACTCTGAAAAAAGAGACTGAAGAGGATATCAGAAAAGGGAAAGACATCCCTTGCTCCTGGGTAGGAAGAACCAATACAGTGAAAAAGGCCATGCTTCCCAAACTGCAATACACATTCAATGCAATCCCGATTGAAATCCCAACAGTATTTTTCACAGAACTAGAGAAAACAATCCAAAAATTCATCTGTAACCAGAAGAGACTTAGAATAACAAAAGCAATTCTAGGCAACAGAGGCAGAGGGTATCACAATTCCCAACTTAAAATCATACTACACAGCCACTGTGATAAAAAATAAATAAATAAATAAAAAATAAAAAACTGGTACTGGCAAAGAAACAGACCTGATGATCAGTGGAATAGATTAGAAGAGACACACTCAGCTACCTCATCTTTGACAGAAGAGCCAAACACCATCACTAGAGGACATAGAGCCTCTTTAATAAATGGTGTTGAAAAACTATTTCAACCCACCAAAGATTAAAACTAGACCCTTTTTTCACCATACACTAAACTAAAATCAAAATGGATTAAAGATCTAAATATCAAAACAGAAACACTAAACTTGCTGGAAGATAAGTTAGGTAGAATTCTTGAAGTTATTGGCAAAGGGAAAGACTTTATGAACAAAAGCTCAAAAGCACAGGAACTAGCAGAAAGAATCAACAACTGGGATCTTATCTTACTAAAACCTTCTGCACTGTAAGAGAAATGACCAACAGAGCTGAGAAACAACCTACAATGTGAGTAAAAAAATTATCAACTCTTCCTCGCAAAGGACAACTATCTAGAATATATAAAGACTTTTAAAAATCAGATCCACCAAATATAAACTTCCAATTCAATAATCAGCATTTGAAATGAACAGACACTTCTCAAACAAAGTATTAAAAGCAACAATTAAATTTATGAAAAAATGTTTAACATCACTGGTTATTTGAGATATGCAGATGAAAAAAAACACAGATTCCACCTCACCCCAGAAAGAATGGCTGCTATCATGAAATAAACCAATAACAAATGTTGGAAAGGCTGTGCGGAGAAAGGATCCCTTCTCCATTGTTGGTAGGAGTGCAGACTGGTGTAACCACTGTGGAAATCAATATGGACATACCTCAGACAACTAGGATTTGCGGTCCCATTTGACCCAGCTATTCCTCTGCTGGTTATTTATCCCCCAAAATTAAAAGAACAGTGATATATGCTCACCCATGTTTATTGTGGCACAGTTTGTAATACCTAAAGCTTGGAAAAGCCCAAGTGCCCATCAACTGGAGACTTGATGAAGAAGATGTGTTTTTTTTTTAAGTAAAATGGAGTACTACTCAGCCATAATGAACAAGAAGTTAGAGACATTTATAGCTAAATGGATGCACATTGAGGCTATACTCTTAAGTGATATAAGTAGGACACACATGTGTAAATACCAAATAGCTTCTCTGGTGTGGGAAACTGAAAGTGTAAATAAGGATCCAAATGAATAATAGATAATGTGAAATAGGAAGAGAAGGTGCAAAGGGGAAGGGGAATTGGGAGTAGATGAAAGGAAAGAGGGAATGGAATTAATATGAGAAAAGGAGAAAATGGAAACAAAGTCTTTGTAAATAGGGATGGGTGGAGGGGGTGAAGGGAGAGCAAGGGAATGGGGGAAAATGTGAACCAAGGTACATTATGTAAAGGTGTAAGATCCCAATGATGATTGTAACTCTACTGTATACCTAAAATGTACCAGAAAACTTAATGAAGCAAAAAAAAAAAACCAAAAAAACAACAACACTGCAATACCAAAATCCCAAATCTCAAAAATAAAAACAGACAAACCAAAAAAGAGGAAAAAGAAACAGATAAGCTTCCTTTATGCTTCTCAAGTCTGAAATTAATCTCTTATTATACATGATGATTTTTAATCTAATGTAGTAGCTCAATTCTAAATTTCATCAAAAAGCAAATACACAAGCTAGATTTCAAAAGATAATCTGCTAGAAGGTATGTGTGTGAACCTATGTTGGTTTATATAGAGCTAAATACAGACCTTAAAAATGGATCCTGGCAGTGAAGAGCTGCCCTGGATGTGTTCACAGTTTATTTTTTAAGAACTTGCCCTTCATTTAAAGGTTAAAAATGCTCGGATTTGCTATACTGCTTTTCCTGCACAAGTATGTTTTCTTAACCCAGGTCATATCACTAGTTCTTAGTCGGTTGAGTTTCCTTTGAGAGAAAGCAGAGAACATGAAAGTTCAATGTAAAGAGAAGAAAAGCACAAATTTTAAGTGCTCAAATAAGAGTGAGGATGGAAACTGGAAAACAACCCAGGTTTTAAGTAGCTCATGGCCATACTTTTCATTCCTCTAAAGGGCTGCAGACAATTCCTAGGTCTGCATAAGGCATTTTGTTCTTTCTCCAGTAAACCATAGTTGCGAGTCAACTCTGTATGGGGTGACTTGCAATGCTGACATCATAAGGGGACTATAAACAGAAGAGACAGGATATGGCCTCTACCATCCAAAGCACTATCCATGCTTTCATGAGAGGTCTAGCATTTAGCAGCTGCCAAACAAGATGCTATTAGGTTGTGTTTGTTCTCTTTTATTGTAATAAGATGGAAATTATAGGAAAACCAGGAGGAGAGGGCAGCCCAAGGCTTTGTCATGGCTTTTGTTCCCTATTAAATGCAGTGAGAATCACTACCCAGACATCTGTTGCTTTGCCTTCAGAACTTGGCTGCAAGGGGGTTCTTCAATTCTCCATGGGGCTCTAAAGCCCAGGGTTGCCACTAATCTCTCAGTGACTAGGAAGAGATATCATGAGACTCAACATGGGCAATGAAACTTGAAGTCATTGATTCTAGCAGAGTCAAGGCTGAGTTCTAGCAGAAACCGGTGTTCGCAGCTAGTTGTGGTGGCTTAAGCTTGTGATTCCAGAACTCAGGAGGTTGACGCATGAGGATCTCAAGTTTAAGAACATTCTGGATGACCATGAGACACAGTCTCAAAGAAAAAAAAAAAGAAAAAAGAAGCAAGCAAGCAAACAAAATTTATAGGACCAAGGGAAGATAGAATTAAAACTTCTCTCTCTGTATTTGAAATATACCCTAATTCCTCATAAATGTCAAGCAGTTAGGAGTCTATGCAAACAAGACTGTAGCAAAATATTTGCTGAAATCATACAATTTATACAATCATCAGGAATGATGTGTTGCCAGCATTCCCAGAAATAGCACAATGAAAATGGAATAACTCATACTAAAAATATGGAAGGAATTTCTAAATCTCATATGGGCCTAAAAAACAAATTCACCTACAGCTCCCCAAAGACTGTATTTTGAAAACATTTCTTTGGCCCTCCTATGAAAAACAATGTAAAACAATAACCTAACATATTAAGAATAAAAATGTAAGGCATATAAGAAAAGGTGATTATTATGATTTTAAAACAAGTATAATATTTTTCCTATCCAAAATTTTGTTAGAAATAAAATATAGAAATACAAATGGGTTTTAAAGCTATAGGAAATAAAATTACCATAATTTTGCAGAAGTAGTTTACCTAAAAGAGAACTCTGAGGCTATGCAGTATCAGGAAATTGCAGAATTAATCCTAGTATGGTACATATTTAGGAAATAATATGTAGATGCAATGAAATATGGGATTTAGTTGTTTTAATTAATAGTTGTTTTATAAACAATTTCTAGTTTTTATTTTTATTTTATAATTAACTTTGCTACTCTCACGTATCTTTAGGGTGATGTACACAAATGTGTCTCACAACTTCCTCCAGAGCAGAGACAGAAACCATGGGAAAGCAAAGTCTGAAACAATTCTTACCTGTGATCACCTGATTGAATTTCAAATTGAATAAGAGACCTGAGGAGATGTGTCCTTTCCAGGATATGTGATAGTTAGTGAGGTGCAGCAACTCCAAAGATTCACGGATGCCAAATGTTTGCAGATGATATAAAAGAATTCTTATCAAACCCATAGCAAGTAAATGGTCCTTAGTCACATTGGTACCACTCTACAGAATATTTTCCCCATTTCTGGGTTGCAGAAATATGTGGGCCAGTAGTGATATCTGCTGCCCTACTCATTACCCTGGCATATGGGGGAAAACTAGGGAGACTAAAGCTATGTCAAGGTGATAAGCTCAGGATTCAACTTGTAGACCCTTATAGAGAACTCTTCCCCTTTTGCCCTCTTGCCTTGTTTCACCTGCCATTCCCTTTGGAGACTAGACTCTATATTTTTATATTTTTAAATGCTAAGGTATTAATACCCAACTTTTCTCAAACACTTTGGTAGGATTGTTACTAATGGAGGCCTCCATTTTTGATGAATTATAGCCCTTTTTTAGGAAACCTCTTGAGATATTGAGTTTGTGCTTATGGTTATTGTTAACTTTTCTTTTTCTTAAAATGGAGGCAAAAACACACAGCTTTTAATTTTTCAAGAAAACACTAAATATTGTTAGCTATTAGCACAAATTTGTTCAGCAGAACTTTAGAGCTTTTTGATTTTATATGACTGAAATTTTATACCTATTGAACAACTCTCGTTTCCTCCTCCCTCTAACTTCTACTACCCTTCAGAATTATATACTATTTATACTTGTATTCTTCTTTTTCTTCACTAAGCATAAATTCTTAAATCTTATCTACATAGCATACAATATAATGTTATGGCTTGTACTTAGATGTCCCCCCGCAAAGCCTTGTGCACTCAGAGATGGGGAATTTAAAAGGTGGCCAGACTAGAATGTGTGAATGGGGATTAAGGGTGTGATACTGGGATTGAGGATGTGGATAATGGAAACCCCCACCTTGGGTATAGGTAGCACCAATCAATAATCTTGTAGCCTGGATAGAATATAAATGAACAGAAAGAAGACAGGCTTGCTGCTGCTGCTGCTGCTGCTGCTGCTGCTGCTTTGCTGCTTGCTGCCTTCTACCTCCCTCACCATACACTCTTTCTCCTGTGTGATGCCCTTGTGCCATGCCACTCTGCCTCAGAGGCAGCTGAGTAGGGACTGATACTTCTACAGACTATGAGCTGAAATAAACTTTTCCTCTTTTAAGAAGTCGTTGTCAGATACACAGCTCCAACAATGAGAAACATGACTAAGACACAATATTTTCTTCTTTTATATGGCTGAACAATATCCCAACACTGTGTATGTTTATATTGCATTTTCTTTATTTCTTCATTTGTTGATGGGTAGTTAGGTAATTTCCATTTCTTGGCTCTTGTGAATAACACAGCAGTGAATGTAGAAGAACAAATATATCTTTGAGATCTTAATTTAAATTCTTTGGATAAATATTCTGAAATGGAATTCCTAGGTCATGTGATAGTTCTAATTTAATTATTTGAAGAACTTCCTCATTGTTTTCCATATCACTCTTTTACATTCCAGTGAACAATGCACAAAGGTTCCCTTTTTGCCTTATTTTTGTTAACACCTTTTTTTTTTTTTTTTTTTTTTTTTTTT
>NW_022900940.1:24057638-24087926 GCF_012274545.1 Fukomys damarensis | reverse complement strand
TTTTTTTTTTTTTTTTTTTTTTTTTTTTTTTTTTGGTTTTTGGTTTTTTTTTATAATGGCCATCCTACCAGGTATGAAGTGATATTCCACGGTGGTTTGATTTGTATTTTCCTGTTGATTGTTGATGCTGGAAATTATTAGCACATAGCACACGTGTTGCTGTTGGACATTCTGATGTCTCCTTTGGAGAAATTATCCTCATACAGCTTCCCTTTTATTAACCCTTAAGCAAAAAAATACTTTATGGAAAATATTTTGAGCCATTTTATTTGTATTTCTTTTCAAGGAGCTTCAGGACTTCTTGAGTAGTCTCTTGGCAAGAGATGTGTTTCCATGCTTTGACATAGGTGATATTTGTGAAACCTTTCTCAATAGAAGGACCATTTCTCAATAGAAGGAAATGGTATTTTTTACTCCAAGTGAAGGATTCAATTTACATGTTTCAAATGAGAAACATTAATGAAAGAACTGCAAGTGTGAGCAAAGATTTAAAAAATTAAAATGACAATAATAAGGCTAGTCTTAGTGGACAGCTCTTGTTACCCCAGAACTGAAGGAAAATGGACAGAAACCACAGACTAGAACGAGGCTGGAACCACACAGAGATAGAGAACTTCGCTCATGAAGGAAACGCAGCTGCTGCCAAACACACCTCATCAGGAGGCACAAACACACTAGCTCCACCTCCTCCTGGCTGCTGGTCACCTGCCACACTTCTCCCTGATGAAATGCAACCGCAGCCCAGCAGCTTGGGAATCTGTCAGTTACATCACTGTAATGGAAGTCAGGGCAGAGAGAGAGAGAGAGAGCCCAGATCCAGGAACAGGAGAACAACCTGAATGTAACTGTCACAACTAGCTATGAGACAACAGGAATTGTCATAGTAGCAGGCTATTCTGGTACAGTTCTTGCCTCTCCACTGTAAAGCAGGTTTTTTAATTTTACTTTTGTTTCTTTATCTTAAAAAATTCTAATGAATTTAAGTCAGCAAAATACATCAATTGTATATTTAGTGAGTGTTTTTTCACTTGCAGGGCTCAGCATTGCAAGACAATGCTTCTATTATCAGAAAACCTGCTTTAATAGTTAGAAGGAAAGAAAGCATAATTTTTCCAAAATGTTGACTATTTTACATTCCTTAAAATGAATTCAAGGTCTATGCAAGTTGACACAAAAGAGAACAAAATCATGTTAGCTTGGTGAGAATGTAGATAATTTTAATGGGTAAGTAGAAGGGTCAAATTCTTTGATCTACATGTATGGTTCTGACAGGCAGGATATGGAATCACCGGAGAGGCATTCCCAGTAAAGATTGGAGGAAGGCAGACATTGGAAGAAATGTTTGGGAAACAGTGCACAATTTCTCGAAAGATGAATGGGGAATGAGCCTGGGAGATAAAATTGCTTAGGTCATAGAAAGAGGAAAATCAAAGACAGTGATTTAGGAAAGATAATTCCAGTCAAAATTAGCAAAGTCTGTTTTAAATTGAGTAACTGTGCCACATTACAAAAGAAATTAGGCATATCAGAATCTGAACCAGTCCCAAAGAAGAAGTCAAGGGAGAAAGGGGGATTTTGGCCAAAAGAAACATTTTTTACCTAGCCCTTAAGTGCAATAGATACCTTAGAAATAGTACTGGGAATATTCAGAACAGAATGCTTGCTAGCACACGTAAGGAGTGACTGACTGACTTTCTTACCTCTAAACATTGAGGAGAAGACCTCAGGATATCTTCCAACCTTGACTTTCTGTATCACAGGATAAAACAACAATTCTGGTAGGAGAATTCTAATTGCTAAGCAATTTTATAGCCCCAGTAAAGAGATAATAAATGAGAGACGCCAAGCCAGCCTTTTCCTTTCGTCTTTTCTCCCTCCCTTTCTTCCTCTTTTCTTTCCTCCCTCCTACATTCCCTACTTCCTTCTATTCCCTCCTCCTCTCCTCCTCCTCCAATCCTTCACCTCTCTTTCTCTTTCCCAAGACAGTTCAAGACTGAGTAGAAAACGCTGAGACTAGACAACTAAGGAAAGAGGGCACAGTCTAGGACATGGGTGTCCAACTTTTGGCTTTTCTGGGCCACGTATAAAATATACAATGCAGTGTATACTAAATAACAAAACTTCTTTTATTTTAAACATTTTTAAGTATAACATTTTAAAGGGAAGGCATATGAACCTAAAACTAATGGGAATTTGACCTTGTTTGTGAAATTATGTCTGAGTAGATAAACATAGTTATGAAAATCAAATAAGAAAATTTGCGTATCTGCTTAGTAATAATACATGCCTGTCTTCACAGGCACACATACATGTAGGTTGAAACTTTTTTTTTTTTTTTTTTTTTTTTTTTTTTTTTTTTTTTTGGTGCCAGGGATAGAACTCAGGTCCTTGTACTTACAAGGGAGGCACTGGAACCACTGAGCTAAATCCCCAGCCCTTGAAATACTTTTGTCAGTGATCACTGTATTTTACTTGCCAAGTTGCTGAAGCATGTGATGTCTGTTACCTGCAGATTTCCATTGGATCGGCCTAGGCAGAGTCAGCACTGCTTTGTGTCCTCCCTACACAAAATTCTTTGTTTGTTTGTTTGTTCATTTGTTTTTTGGGTTTTTTTGAGACAGGGTCTCACTATGTAGTTGAGACTGACTTGGAACTCACTATGTAGTCCAGACTGGTCTCGAACTCACAGCAATCCTCCTGCCTCAGCCTCCTGAGTGTTGGGATTACAGTCATGTGCCACCACGCCCGGCCAGAATTCTCTCTTCATTTACTCAGTCCAGCTGGAGAGCTATTCAACCGAATCATAAAAAAGATCTAAAAATAACATAAAAAATTCAAAAGTTTATGATCTTACGATCATTACTAGCTATCCAGGGCCACAAGGGCCAATCAATGGGTCTGGAACCAGAAAACTTGCACAAGAATCCTTGCTCTTCCCTTAGTTCTTGCTACACAGTTACTTAATAAATCTTCATTTTTGTCCATCTTACTTTAAAAAGACCTTTTGGACACAATTTTTCTATTTTAAATAATACAACAATAATTTAATAATTATAATTTAAATTGAATAAAACCGGTTCAATTATTCCTATAAAAGAGGAATGAATGATACACAATGGAAACATGAGACTATTCTAAATAAAAAGTAACTATTTTCAATAATTTCAGTCATCCCAAAACACTCAGTTTAGTCTATCACCACAGTCTTAGAGTCTCAGTGAAGAGAAATCTGCTTACTTTCTTTTTCTGGTTTAGAGTTGGAATCTATAAATTTAACTCCAGTAATTAAAACTTCCAGTGTTTTCTAAGAACAAAGCTATGTGCTCCTGACATTTCAAGCAATAATGATATGCTTATTTTTTTAAGTCTCAACAAAACCAATTTTTATTTTAATGTGTAGATTTTGAAAATTCAGATATACTCAGGCTAATGCCTAAGTAATAAGAAACTGATTTTTACTTTTCAGTTCCATTCCAAATAAAAATATAGTCAGCCAAGCAACTAAACAACTCCACAAATGAATCAAGTCATAAAAATGCAGAAAGCAATATTTAAAAATTTCCAGTGTCCAAGTCTAAAAGTATTTTTGGCAATATTGTTTCTGAAAAGTAATAGGTCAATATTTGTTGTTTGGTGATTCTGGAATAGACAAGGGAAATGAAATATTTTATTTGGTCTTTCTGTGTAAAACAATCACCCAAATGTTAATGGCTTAAAGTCAAAAATAATTTATTTTGATTATAAATTCATAATGACCACATGGCTTTATGGGGATGGCATGGTTCTACTCTTTTCAGCATTTGGTACCATGGCTTGACTGGGGGTTGCACGACCCCCATTCACAGTGGCTCATTCAATGAAAGCTGGTCCGGCTGTGGGCTGATTTCTCGGTTGGGTTGTCACCTGGAAATTCGGTTCCCCTTCGGAGATCCTCTGCATGGGCTGCTGGAACTTTCTCACAGCGTGGTAACTGGGTTTTAAGAGCAAACTTTCCAAGTGAGTCAGGAGGAAGAACATGATTATTTTTTTAACATTAGCTATAGAAATCACACAATTTAAACTATTGATCGGGGCCATTACAAACACTCATTAAGGTTTATAGGAGGGACATAGATACTACCACAAGATGAGAAGAGTACAAAGTCACATCACAAAAAAAACATGAAAAGGCAGGTGTTGGTGTGCACATCTACAAAAAATATAATCTCCCACAAAAGAATATTGGAATATCGTTTTGAAATGCTTTCTTTAAGTGGCTTCTTTTCATTTATTTTTTTAATTTATTTTTTGAGGGGTGTTGGGGATCAAACTCATGTCACTGTGCTTGTGAGGCAGAAGGCAGAACCACTGAGCTAAATTCTCTGCCCAAATGTCTTCTTAATTCCCCCTGGGAAAAGTATCAGCTACCTAATTTCTGTATTTTTCACACAAGCATTTCATCAACTGTTTTAAGATAAAGTATTTCCATTTGTTTAATAATATTTGTGGTTTCACCTGTGAATAACATTTTACTAAATACTTTTCATTACTGTTATCTAACATTTATTGAGATAAGCATATGGTTTTCTTCTAGAGTGTTTTAAAATAGTGAATTATATTAATTTTTAAATTAGTGAATATTCTTAACAGAGAAAGTTCATTTTGTTAAACTGGTACATGAATTGGATCTATTTGAACTCTTACTATCCAATTATACCTCTCTTCCTTGCCCTCTCCTCCTTCTGATTTCATTTTGCATCTCAAAAAGTCAGCCTACTAGTTTTCCAGCATCTCTCATCTATGTGTCTTCTCATATAAAAGGAAACATGTAGTATTTAAATTTCAGATTCTGCCTTATTTTATTCAATGTGATAGTTTCCAGTTCTAATTTTTTTCTTATAAATGGCATGATGTCATTCTTTATAGCTAAATAATATTCTATTTTGTATGTATAGTATGTCTTTACCATTTATCTGCTGATGGGCATCCAGACTGCTTCCACAGTTAACTATTGTGAATTTCACCACTATAAGCATAGATATACATGTAGTATTATAGTATTCTGACTTGAATTATTTTGGAAATATGCCCAATAGTGGTATAGCTCATTCAAATGGTATTTCTCTGTTTCATTTTTTGAGGAATCTTCATACTGATTTCCATAATAGTTATATTAGCTTGCGTCACACCAACAATGCAATGAGATTCCTTTCTCCCCATTTTCTTGTCAGCATTCATTGTGTTTTGTATTCATTATGACAATATTCTAACTGGTGTGAGATGGAATCTCAGTATAATTTTGATTTGTATTTTTCTAATGGCTGGAGATGCTGGGTATTTGCTTGTGTTCATATTTGCCATTTGTACTTGTTCTTTCAAGATGTGTTTATTTGATTCATTTGCCCACTTTCTAATTAGATTCTTTGTTTTGTGGGGGGAGTTAATTTTTTTAAAATTCTTTATGTATTCTACATATTATTCCTCTATGAGAAGAAAAGGTAGCAAAGATTTTTCTCCCCATCAGTGGATAGTCACCTTATTCTGTTATTTCTTTTTACAGTGCAAACACCCATTGATTCTTGATATTAATTCCTGTGGTGTCAGAGTCCTGCCCAGGAAAGACTTTGACTGTGCCTAAGGTTTATAGTGTTTCCCCAATATTACCTGCTAGCAGTTTCAATGTTTCTGTTTTTAATATCTAGGTCTTAGGTATATTTTGATTTGATCCTAGTATTGGATGAGAGACATGGATCTAATTTCAATCTTTTACAAATAGATACTCAGTTTACCAAGAATCATTTGTTAAAGAGGCTGTTTTTCTACAATGTATGCTTTTAGTTCCTTTTTTAAAAATTACATGTCTTAAGGTAGATGAGATTTTTTTTAATGTCTTCTACTCTATTCTATTGATGAATATTTTTATTGTTTAGCCGGCACTATCTTCTTCTATACTGTGCCCTTGTAGTATAACTTGAAATCTGGTATTGTAAGGCCATTTGCTTTGTTCTTTTTGCTCAGGATTTTGACTATTATTTTCTTTTAAATTTTATTTTATTAGTATACTCTGTAGTACATAATGTTTACATGCTTTGTAGGGAGTTGGTACATATAAATAACACAACTCTTTTTTTTTTTTTGTACTGAGGCTCAAACTCGGGACCTTGTGCTTGCAAGGCCGGCTACGGCACCAATGAGCTAAATCCCCAGCCCATAAATAACACATCTTAATTCCTTCTTTCATCCCCTATCACTCTTCTTCCTCCCTGCTCCCACCATCTCTTGATCCTTTTCCCATTTGAGAAAAATCTGTCTCTCTACTTCTTATTATCTATCTTTACTTTTGCTCTTTATTTTTGCTTTTAGTTTCTTAATGTAAGAAAAATCATGCAATATTCAAGCTTGTGCATCTGACTTATTTCACTTAACATTATGGTCTCAAGCTAGGTTCAGTTTCCTACAAAAGTTTCAAGTTCATCTGTATTTATAGTAGAATAGCCCTTCGTTGTGTGTGTGTAAATATCACATATATTTTATTTATTTGTGGACATATAGTCTACTTCCAAGATTTAATCTTTCTGATTCCATATGAATTACAGGATTTTTTCAAATTCTGTGAAGTATGGAGGTGGTACTTTGATCGGCACTCTGGTAAATCCATAGATCATTTGTGGCAATAGGACCATTAGAAAGGAGGAACTGGAAGCATTCTCTGTGATAAGCCTGCTCCTAATTAAGCTCTTGAAAACAAGTAGGAAAGGGCCCGGGATTTAGCTCAGTGGTTCCGCCTCCTGCCTCGCAAGCGCAAGGACCCAAGTTCAATTCTCAGTACCCCTATGCAAAAAAGAAAGAAAGCAAGTAGGAAACATGGATCCAAGATTACTATAAATATTATCAAAGACCCCTGTAGTGGGTTTTAGATAGCCCATGAGACAACACAGTATAAGTGAGACAGAGAAAGAACAAAAGACAGAGACTTAGAGAGAAGAAGCTGAGTCTTGGGCTGATCTGAACTGCTCTCAGCAATGAAGACAAAAGGCACCAAAGACGTCAAGAATTGATTCATAAAAAGCGTGGGGCGGAGGGAGCAGGGTGTGTTTCAGGACACCTGGTTACAGTGGTTATTTCAGGCAGAGCTGTGAAAGGGAGGCACTAGCATAGCTTGCGGCAGAGAACATACAAGTAATTCAGAGGAAAAGAATTTAGTTGGAGTCAAGCTGACCTTGGCTGGAGGTTAACTCAGCATGGCCCTACTACTTCACAGCCTATGACTTTAGTCTCAGCAGCAGCCATTAGCAGAGGAGCTGTACTTGCCCAACTCTGGTATCTGACGTGCTCATGTGAATCACGTAAAACTTCGGCTGGACTCCTAATAGAATACAGCCGACTTATGGAGGGGCAACAAGCTTGTACCACTTACAGCCCGCAGGGATATCTGCACTTGTAGCCTTACATCTGGGAGGGATATCTGCTACATGAGATTCTCTAAATCTGTCCCTGTTTAACTTGCTTATAAGATTGCTATGATTAAAATGCTTTGCAAATAGCCCACCATATGATAGTCTCCCAATCATGTCATTGATTGTATTACTATTGAGTTTTTCTTAGTCTCTGAGCCTTCTTTGCATATAAATTTATGTTATTCATAGAATAAATATAAGTAAGTGTTGTAGATTGCTGTTTTTGCAGTTGTATTATTAGTCACTAATAAACAATGGCCAGTTTTTCTCATGGGTTGAAGAGTATCTTAGACCAGTAAGAGTGGGCAGACCTAGCCTGGGATTAGTTGGCCTGGTTTACCTTTGCACCAGATGTTTCTAACTCTCTTTCTAGGAGTGACAGTAAGACTTGGCATGATCCGCTCATACTGAAGGCACAAAAACAGAGAACAGGGAGGAAGTGTGTACATTTTACACACAAACACACACACACACACACAGTCTTTTCTCAGCTCTGGGGAGAACTAAACTTAGTGTTGTCTACAATTAATAGTGAATTTTAAACTTTGTCCCAAAAATTTTTCAAAACATTTGGCGCATAATTCTGGTTTGGAGTTTTAAAAGTCTGCTAATGTCCTTACTGCCAACTTTTAATTACTTTCTGCAGGGAATTCTTTTCTTCTTTAGTCCCTCAAATTATTCAGAAGACAGATATCTGCTTACTTCTGACCTGAAATGTAACTGCCATCTACAAGATATTTCTCTTTTTTATATTTTTTCTCCAATCAGTAAAAGTAGTCTATATTCTTCTAAAGGAAAAAGGCAACTTCTTTAACACTTACTTTTGCTAAGGCCTGAAAAGACCTCTTCTTGTTATTCTCTCATAAATAAGAGATTTTACCTGCACTTAATTGCCAAGATTAAGTAAATAAAACCTCAGGCTTAGATTTCCCTAGAAATCTGAGAAAACAGCATCTTTTACAAGCTTTTACATCCATTAAAGACATCAAGTGATAAATTCTACTACAAAAGAAGAGCAAATTAAACTGGAAGCACATCGCTTACATTCAACAGTGTATACAGAGATGACACTGCTAAATAGTTCCATACAGGTAAGTAGGAAATAAGGTACCATACAATGTGCTAATTATTACAAAATTACAGTCACTGCAAGAACATTAGCGAAGGAAAGGTGGGCATGAGTCCTAAAGCTAGAATTCACAGAGCAGTCAGGAAGAGGAGCCTGGAAATACTGGAAATGAATTTGGTGTTTCCTTACTGAGTGGGCAAATAATTAAAAAGCCAGTTTTTTAATCCCATTATTAAATGGGAATGTTATGATGGCTACCTGAAATTTTATTGTAAGAACAAGTTATACAACTTCTGATGTACCTTGAGAGCTGATTATTTGTTGCTCTCCGTTTCTGTGTGCTTTGGATATCCCTCTGTCAGATAGTGTCTTCGAATGACTCATTTCTTTCATACCTAAGAGTTGGGCATTAAAATGCACTGCATGCAGAAGCGGACTTCAAGACAAAGTGATTGTGGACCAGCACTTGGCTATTAGATATCCAGGAATCAATGTCTCAAAGTCTTTGTCATGGGTCTTTCGATTTTACAGAGCAAAATATTCTTGGGAGAGAATGGGAAGATGGTATGAACAGGAAGTTAGCAATATGGGCTCAGGACTCTTACTTCTCATATTTTAATATTACATTTTATATCAATTTTCCACTCTTCCACAAATCATAAGTTCAGAGATTTTGATTCAACTGCTTCACAGAATGAGCTTGGCATATCCTTTGGGGAGGGTGAGAATAAAAACCCTCTGAGTGGATTAAATCAAGAAAGGACCTAAGAATGTAAATGTTATAAAATATTAACCACTACTTTGGTCCATTTTGGATTTATGTATCCAAACAGGTTTCTTCCACATGACTGTAAATTCTATGACCCCCCTTTTATTAAGAGATGAAATCACATTTTCTTCTCTTTGAGTATGGATTGACATTGTTGACATGTGCCTAACATATGTAAGATGGACAAAATGATGCACACTGACTTCAGAGGCTGGGTTATAAAAGGTAATTGTAACACTTCCTAATTTCCTTGCCTTCTGAAACATGCATGTTTGGAGTATGCACCTGTTCCCTGCAGTATCTGGCTAGGCTCAAGCTGGTGTGATCAGAGCAAAAGAGAGAACGAATAGAGACAGAGAGATGCCATAGAAGAGTCACCTATTCTGGTCTCCATCTTTTTAAGCCTTCCCAGTTCAGGTGTCAGACGTATAAGTAAATAAGCCCCTATGAAAATTGCAGCAGCAGTCATATTGTGATGACAAACACAGAGAACCAAAGGGAGAGCTTCCAAAAGTCCAGTCAACTTTAGTAAGTTCTGGGTGATCTGCTGTGCAGAGGGAGGTAACTTAAACACTTAGAATGTTGAGTCAAATACGTTACCAACTTGCAGTGGATGGGACATTCCAATGGAAACCTATTCTGTATAGGGAGTCCATTAATTTGGCAATTTTAGACAAGACTAAAAAATTCTTAAATCTACAATTTCTCGTTGAAAAAATGAGGATGTTGTTCTGTGTGGGCTTTTTTCAGTGTTTAAGCAAGAAAAAAGGGAGAAATTCTAAGTATTGCAAACTCTATATAAAGTTGTAAATTATTATAAAAGTTTTATGTTGAGAGATCATTGAATAGTTTTATAAAACATGACCAAGACTATCTCTCTTAAATGATTCAGGTTTTGGGGAAGGTAGATTATGTCTGTTTATGTAATCAAATTAAGGTCTTTAATGTCTCCATATTCAATCATAATTACATTTTAAATATTTGAATCAAGGTATAAAATAAAAATAAAAATTATTATGGCTTCTCCACATTTGAGAAAATGTCAATAGTACTGTACTTAGGGGTAGGACAATAAGAATTATTTGAGAGTCCAGTAAATGTCTGTGGTTAGACGTTTTTAATGAAATGCTAGCACGTGTGGTCACCGTGTTACTCATTGTTAACGATCATGTCACTTAGCACTCTCCCATGCTGAGGACCCCAGACCATACTTTGAAGACTGCCGATCTGAAGAACATTAGATCTGTGTTGTTTACTGATAGACTAAACTAGCGTAAGGAAAAGTTTCACTTTGAGAAATTGCATTGTTCTGTGTCAAACAACAAATGACAAAGGTGATTTGAGAAGAGAGGGAAGAATACAATTCAAGTTTTCAACTTTAAAAGATCTCAGGACAGGCTTCTATTTTATTAAGTCTGTTTTTCAATGTTATTTGTCACGTAGTCATTTAGTTTCAGAAGTTAGCAAGCAAATCAGTAAAATGTGATGTAGAGGGAAAAGCTTTGTTCTCCTTTTATCCTTCTGTCTACCTATACAGAGACCAGATCATATACTCTACATTCTGTTAAGAAGAGACAGACATACATTTTGCCAGGGACCTTTTTTTTTATTTTCTTTTATTTATTTATTTTTTTGGTACCAGGGATTGAACTCAGGTCCTTGTGCTTGCAAGGTAGGCAGCAGAACCACTGAGCTAAATCCCCAGCAAGGGATAGAACATCTCTGATCACCCATTTCTGGATCTGAAACAACCACTTCCAAATACGCCATCTCATTTTACCTGGTATCAGAGAAAGTGCCAGGGAAATATTGAAGTATGGGTATATATTTTTTAAATTATAAATATGCTTTGGAATTTTTCTTTGAAAGTGGGTAACACTGGCTGCCCCATCTGAATGTGAATCCCCCCTCCCTCTCTCTCTCTCTCTCTCTCTCTCTCTCTCTCTCTCTCTCTATCTGTCTCTCTTCCTCTCTCCAGTCTATGAGATACTTTCATATACAGTTCCTTTCTGCACAGAGAACCACCTTATTTGGTAAGTTTCATGTAGAATCTGTTATGTCTGTATTGTGTGGTTTACTGGTTTACAATATTTTCCTCTTTGGGGGGTTTTAACTGGCAGACAATTGAGAAAAAGAGGAAAGACTAGCATAATTGCTAGATAAAAATTGGCAAAGTTTTTTGTAAGTAAAGAACCCAGTTTATCCCTTTAGACATCCACACCCTTTAGGCTTCCTTGGGGCACATTCTCAGATCTTTTCACCATTTTTGTTTTGTTCTCTAAAATTGGTAAAAATGTGTATCATATAATTCTATTTCAAAAATATCACAAAATATTTAGTATACATGTGTTCTAGAAGCAGATTTATTAATGCAGTAGAGCAGTGGCTTTGGAGTTACTTTAAATAAATTTCTAACTGACTTTAAGTAAATTTCCACATTTAAAGCACATGAATTTGAGCGAATCACTTCATTTCTCTTTGTCTCGGTAAATGGAAATAATAATGCCTGTCTCTCAGCGTGTGGGGATCGATAATATAAATGAAGCACTTGGCACAATATCTGCATAAATACTTAGCAAATCCTAGTCGCTTCCTATTATTCCTCCTATTTTGCTGTCCTTTCTTTCCTGCCACTTTTCGTTCCATGCAGATGATAACCTTCTCTTCCTGGCCACTAGGTGGAGAAAGCAAGCCTTCTACGGTAATCGAATTAAACAAGGCCAATTTCATTCTGACCTAAATGAGTACTAAGAGAGACGTGTAAGGGAGAGAGAGGGAAGGAATTTTTTTTTTTTTTTTTTTTTTTTAGTTCCTCAGAACTTTAGAGGACATGCGTAGGCAGTCTGGAGAGATACTAGGGAATTCTCCAGCCGTTCACCGTAAAAGTGCTTGAACTTTAAGTGTGTGTGGATATGCCTGGAGGCACTGGGTTTTACTCAAAGATGGTCCCAGGCAAACTATCAAGTTTAAAAGGCTGTATTCTAGCGCTTTCTCATCCTCCATGCCGCAGTCTCATCTCACCTGCATTTCAAGCAGGCGACAGTCCAATATTCTTTTCTATCTACGATAGTATTTTATTTGTATTTTAAGGTGAGACCTTTTGATAAATTACCTTTTAAAAATCTGTAAGGTGAAAGTACCCTTAATCCACTAGGTAAGCTTTACAGAGAGCTGTTGTAGTATTGTTCAGTCTTTTTAGTGATTAACTACAAAAGCCTTGATTATTATAATCCTTTTGTTAACTGTAAGTAGTACAGCAGGAAAAAACCCATTCTATTTGTATTGAAGGCCCCAAAATTGTTCAAGGTAAATTTCCCCAATAGCGAAGAAAGAAGCCACTATGATGGAACTGGCGCGGCATCTGCAGGCAAAGGTATCTTGAAATCTCATATTCAGATGAACCCCAAGCAGCTTCAGTTTATTATCCTTATCTTAATTGTTTTTTTCCTGTTAGTTTGCTGTATTAAAACAAACAAACAAAAAAAACCAGTGATTTCACATTCCAGGTTTTAATACTCCAAGAAGTCTTTCCTGGTATTTTCTTCTCAATTTCTGTCTTAAAAAAGCACAAGATTTTAAATCTAAGATATTTTTTAAGAATCTACGCTACGTGATACTGGTAGAGAAGACATGTAACTCCTGACTTGTTATGTGTCAGATGCATCAAGTTCGTGGTCCCGTAACATCAAAAAATGAGTTGCAAAGCAAAGGAAGGAGATAGGAGTTTTATTGGAAAAAAGAAAAGCAGAGCAGTGTGACCACCCTTTGTCA
The DNA here is from genome assembly GCF_012274545.1 of Fukomys damarensis. NCBI lineage: Eukaryota > Metazoa > Chordata > Mammalia > Rodentia > Bathyergidae > Fukomys > Fukomys damarensis. Next base: position 24,074,881 of record NW_022900940.1, on the reverse strand, counting down.
GGGGTAATTTATACAGCAAAATCACAACAAGGGTAAAATGTGGGTCAAACGAAAGTCAACCGATAGGATTATAAGTATAGCCACTTGGCTGACACTGACTTAATAGGGAAACAAGTTGCCTTGCAGGGTTATAGGGAAAGAATAAGAACAATTTTGGGAAGAGATGGGTCCAGATGCTCTGGGAAGTTGGTGCCTTTCTGGGCTTGCTAATTATAGTGTAATTGCACATTATTATTTACCCCTTAGGGAGGATGTGGGCCTGGCCACTGCATTTTCATCTTGAGTCCTGTCCTTCTTCAGATGAGCCTTCAGACACATTTCTGATGTCTTTATTTTTCACTGACTTCCTGGAAAGCCCAGCCTCTCTCTGACTGTTCATTAATTTCTATCTAACTTAGTTGCCCATGACAATATGACAGGATGGTTTATGGTTAAGTAATTCTAGATCATAGCAGTAAGAAGAAAATTGTCTATATTTCTAGAGATATGTATTCATTTAAAAAAAAAAAAAGTTCCTGTAGCTTAGTCTACATTCATCACTATATTACCACCCAATACTGAGCATGTAGACATTCTATGGAAACTCTTCATAGTTTCATATTTATTTGCCTTATATTCCCTGTCTTTCCCTCTCACTTGGTTTCCTAAGTGTTTCAGTATCTTTCCTACCTTTACTTAACTTCCCAGCATTGGCCTTTCAATTGAACAATTACTTGGAATATCAACTCATTCTGTTCTTTAGCCCTTTCCAGGAATTATCTCATTGTCTGCAAACATATGAGCTACTATCTTCTTTCCTGGCCCACCTTCAAAACTCTATGTCATTTCAGGAAAGTATCTATGACTTCTTTTATAAAAGGTACTCAAATAGGAACATCCAAAAATTTTTCATTTGTACTTATATATTTACTTAGAAGCACAAAATTTTCTGCTTCTCACCCTGGAGAATACTCAGTTATATACCAAAGTTGACTCGTCTTTATTGCAAAAAAAAAAAAAAAAATCATCATCTCCTGATTTTTGAGTTGTAGTTTTAGTTGCTTCTTTACCAGTGCTACTCACAGACACTTTTGTTGCTCTTTTTGTTTTCCTGTGTTATTTAAGGAGGAAAAATGCTACAGAGAATTTTAATTTATGTTCAGTAAATTTTCACTGTAGAACCTGAAGAAAAGAAGAAAAGATCCCACAGGTAGCTAAGAGCATGGATAGAACTCTGGAATGCAATTTCATTTAAATGTAGCTTGAAATAGCAGTTTTATTTCCACTAAATTTTCTTTTAATGTGCCTCATTAGAATGATCATTTGTGCACGATCCATATATACACAAAATCATCTAGGACACAAATATGATATAAATGTAAATTGTAAATTACACATTTCCCTCTTACAGTTTCTGATGATCAATTTATAGTTTCAATTTTCAATCACAATATTTCATTTTGACAACTTTCCCATTACTGGGACACAATACTCAACACTCACAATTTAAAGTTGGATGGGTTTAATTTGGATCATAGTTTCAGGGGATTCAGTTCATGGTTGATTGGCTGCAAGACAGCAACATCATGGCAAGAATATCATCACAGAAGAGCCTTACTTCATTTCTGCTAAGAAGCAGAGCAAAGGAAAAGTGCCAGAGTAGAAGGGCCCAGGGACTATACATGGAATCCAGGATCACATCCCCATGACGAAGATACACTTAGAAATGTGCTTTACTAATATCCTAGGTGGCTCCCAAGGCAATCAGAGTGACAAGTCTAACCATCATATAGATAGATAGTTAGATAGATAGATAGCACTCACATATGATATTAAATGTTTTACATTGGGGGCCTATCCTATGAACACTGAGACAAAGATTTGAATGAAGATAATTTATTGAGAACTGTAAAAAATATATATAGTAGATGAGAGGCAGAGAACTATGGAGAGCTGGTCAAGAGAGCAAACAATAAGGAGTATATGCTAAGGCTGGGTTTTGTAAACGTCTCCATTGTTGGTGGGAATGTAAACTGGTAAAACCACTATGGAAATCAGTATGGAGACTCTTCAAAAGCTAAAACCAGAAATTCCATTTGACCCAGCTATTCCCCTTCTAGGCATCTTCCCAAAAGTTAAAAGCATCATACCACAGTGATATATGCATACCGTCATTATAACAGTACAATTTATAAGAGCTAAATTTGCCCATCAACAGATAAATGGATAAAGAAAATGTGATATTTAAGTACAATGGAGTACTATTCTGCCATAAAAAGGATAAATGACATTTTTCTAGTAAATGGATGCACCTTGAGACAATACTCTTAAGTGAGCTAAATTGGACACATGCTTAAATATCACATTATTTCTCTGGTGTGAGAAACTGAAAGGATAAATACAGACCAAAATGTGTAATAGATATTGTTAAATAGGAAGAAAATATTCAAATTGGAAGGGGACAGGAAGGAAGGAAAAAGAAAAAAGAGTAGAAGGAAAAATTAAAATAAAGCTTTTATAAATAAAGATGGGAAGAGGGATAGAATGGAGGGGAGAGGTTTGAGGAAAGGAAATCAAGATATGTTATGTATAATACACATTCCCTATGATGAGTGTAATAATTGTGTAATCACCTAAAATGCACCAATGAAGTTGAAAAAAATAAAACAGTTGGATGATTTTGGTCTTTCTCCCCACACAATGGATGTGCTTACAGTTCCATTTTGACCATAAAATAACACTGGACTACCATAGAATAATATATACCCATCTGACATCTCAGTTTTGCACAAATAGTAGATCTGGTTTGAAACAGAAATCAGAGTACAGACATAAAATGAATGAAAGATAATCTAATTATGTACAACAACAAAAACAATGCCAACAAAAATACTTTAAAATAGGAATTTTCCCCAATCATATTGGAATTTTTAAAGCTCACATACTCCAAATATATATCTTGATTTCAGGTATACTCCCTAAGCTAAAATAAAATTTCTGCATATTTTTCATACTCAACTAAATGACTGATTTTGACCCTTAGTGGTTTTTTTTTTAATTTCATAGCTTTTCCTTTTCTACAACGTTGATCCTTTTCAAAATGATCTGTACCTACTTATAAATACTTACACCTACTTATAAATCTTTTATTCTACTCATCTATGCAGTTATTATTAGACAAAAACAAGACTTTTGTCTTTTCTTTGTTTTAGTTCTTTTTGAGGACTGCTTTGTGTTTCAAACATTTTAGAATTGTCACATGTAAATAGGAATTGTTTCATTGGCTCTCTTTCCTTCTGTGATCACAAGACTAAGCTACATTATCTGCTGTCAATTTGGCATCCCTATTCCTATTCTCAATGTCTGAGAACTGTGCTTCCCAAAAATCTTCTTCCACCTAGGGTTTCATAAAAGGAGCTCTTGTCTAATTTGAAAGATGGAAGCAAAGTAGAAGCAATTTGCAGAAAGCAGGTGCAACCAGATATGTAGGGAGGAGAGAGTTTCACAGTAGCTTCCTGGAAAACTCCAGAATAGGAACCATTCATTTCACAAGCAGAGCAGATGTGAGCTCCTCTCACTGATTCATGAGAGTCATAAATGTTTCAGAATCACTAAACTCTGTGCTAAGGTTACGATATGTAGTCTAAGTTCCTCTGACTTTTGGTGGCAACTCTTCCAGTAGCTTGCTGGACTGCCACTCTTCCGTCATACTTAATTGGTTATATCTGAAATACATAGGGCACGATGTTTTCTTGATTATACCCTAATACAGAGATCTTCAGTATATTAAAAACAACACCTAATATTTTCCAGAGTCCTGATCAAGTGCTCCTTCTGGGTCATAAAGTCTTTCCTGCAATGTAGCTTTGGTTGTGCGTCAAGGATGTCATGTAAATCCCAGTATCGGCAATCAGTACTAGGATATCTATGGACCTAAATGATGGCCTTGCAAAATTCCATATCCCCAGAGAGCTCAAAAGTACACAGGATGGTCTCTTGGAAAGGTGTGAGCTAACCTTCTAATCCATGTGTAAGAAGGAGAAGGGCACTGCCCCTCCATTTGGTGTCCACCTTTTTCAATTTTGAATACCAAATAGCAGTGCTCGTGTTCAAATATTTCACAAAGTCACTCCTGGTAACATAACTTTTCAACCTTATGTGCTACTTATCTCTCTATTGGGTTGAATGGTATTCGACAAAAATATTGTACTGCGTTCTCAGCCCTCTCTTTAGCAAAGTTCCAAATCTGACTCTTCAGGCTAGAAAACTACCGCACATACTGGCTTTGGTGAAATTTGCCACTCAATGTTTGATCCGTGTGGCTAGAGGTGTTTACATTACAGAACATGACAGAACTTTAGCTAAAGTGATGATGCCATAAGTGAATATGGGTTATGGATTTGTGGTATCAGAAAGTGGGAGGGAAATAGTGGAAGGGAAGCTGAAACTTGATTCCCTAGAATAGCATAATAATCAAGTCTTCAAACTTTCGGGCTACTTAGCCAATGTTTCAAAGCCACCTAAAGAACTTCCGCTGCGTGTCTTGATTAAGTTACTCACCCTCCTAGTGCTTAAGGTATGGGTAGAATAATAGCACTTACATAGTAATAGCTGTTAGTAAGGGCTATGATTATGATCGTACTTCTTTCACTCACTCTAAGTAACTCTAGTAAGCCCTTTTGTATGACTGTGCTTCAGAATCCTCAGATGAAAATCCTAGAGCCTAACTCTAACATTCTATTGATCTATGTATATTTTCTTTAACAATAATGGCTTTCATCCAATTGACAAGCAGCAAGTGGGATTAATTTTATCCATGACCAAGCAAGCCAGAATGAATGTTCTTGTCTCTGCACTGAACTTCATTCTGGGTAGTAATTTTGAAAATAAATCTTAAATATTGAAAAAATAAGAAAATCTCTCTGCTGTGAATGGCCTCAAGTGGCATGTGTGAAACTGAGTACTGTAAATTACTGGTACATCTTTCATATAATAATTTTGAATTTGCTCCTCTAGTCTGCTCCCGGATGAGGGAGATGCAGAGGTAGTTGGACCACAACTTGATCACCACTGTCCTAGACTGCATGTTTTCATTTATTAGCTGTCAAGGAGAACTACATTTAACCAAGCTCTAAATATACATGCATAGGACGTTACTGTTCTTTGGTTAATCACAAACACAATTCTTAACACTGCCATTATGAATGGAGAGAAATTTGCACAGAATCTTGAAGGTGGTGTAGAATTCAAAGAATGGATGAAAGAATGAGAAAAAAGTAGTAGTGGAATGAAGGGTAGCTCCGCCTTACTGGGGGGAAGGTCAGGCAGGAAGCCCTTATGGAAACCAGGTGTGCACCTTCATTCTGTCCCTGGGCCCTGGCTTGACAGCGTGCAGCATACACATATTCAACAAAGTATGTGACTACGTGCTATCAACACTCATTGTACATCAATCAAAGAATCATTTTCTTGGCCATGCTCCATACTTACGAACAGAAGGAAATTTTCCATTATTTAAGCATTTGAGTTTCATTTTATATTTTATCTTTAGCATTAACTAGCATAGTTCATCATATTGGCAATTCTAAAGGTAAAACAAAATGTTCCTGTCTTCATGTCATTGTTTTATGTAAGCCTCTCATAGACAAAAAGCACAAGAGTCATTTTTTAATATCATATTTCAAAAGCATTAAGGTCTTAAAATATGTATTCATCTTGAATGTTTTCCTACATCCTCTATATGCAATAACATGAACATGCACGTTTTTACAACTATTAAACATGTATGTGAATGCAAACATGTTGAAATCTTAGCTTATATTTCTTCACTTCCAGTAGCACCCTGCAAATTCCATCTTATGTGCCCTGAGGCCCTCTTGCAAACTAGATTACTCACTGTGAAAGGTAAAAATGAAGGCTAACAATACCGAATTACAGAATTACAAAGAGGAAAACAAAAATTGCATTGTAAGCTTGCTTAGAAAACTTTCCTTCTCCCAAAGATGAATGGAAAACTGACTCAGGTGTAAGAAGGGAGAGAGGAAGAAACCTCAGACAGACTCCTGGAGCCTTCTCTAGTGTGAAGCTTCACATAAGGCTGTGGCAGGTGGTTGTTTCTAGGTCAGCAGCTTCTTGTGCTCCGGAGAGGACTGCCAATCAGCACCAGCAGGCCCAGCTCTCAGTCGCCCCGGTATGGAACAATCCTGCCCATCTCTGTCTTTTCCGTGCTCTAGGAAAATCATTCTTTCCATCCCACCCCATTTCCATTCCTCGTTGGAGGGAAGATGTGCTATTTTCTGCTTGCTCCTCCAGATCTACTTTTCTCCTTTCTGCAGCTTTTCCTTTTCCCAAGGACACTGACCGAATGATGCACACATCAAGGGCTCCCTTGACTTCTCTCACCAAGTCGGGTGTCAGACGATGTGAAAGTGTCAGGTACGTGTCCTTCTAGCTTTTCCCCTGCTGGGTGGCAGTAGAGTAGCTGTAGCTTTCTACTAAAGGTCACAGCCCCTTCCCTCTCTGTGATCTGAAATCTTGTCTTTTCTCCTGCGCCTTTGATAATCACTCTCCACTGTTGCTCTCCCTAGGAAACTGCAAGATTCCCTACTCGTTTCTCTTCACCCTATATATACCTTCAACTAATACAAATAGGAATTTAAGCATCTTTGACCTCACCCCAGTCAAGGAAATAATGACTCCTCCCAAGGAAACAGTACCCATATTTGAGCATTCTAGCCACTGGGGCGCGTGATTGAGCAAAAGCCCCTGATACATTTACATTTCATTAGATGGATACATTTCTCCAGAACAGAATGCATACAAAGCCTTGTCTGGGCCTGTGGTGGCAAGGCTGTGGCATGTATGTGTGCCACCGCTGGCTGGCTGTTATTACTCAAAGCTCGCCAAGGTTCACCATCACTGGCCTAGACTTATGGCTGTAAGGAGTTTACCACATTTTTCCAAAAATAAGCCTGCCCATGATTTTTCAAGATACTTGTAATATTAGCCCTACCCACAAAGTAAGTAAGTCCCAGTTAAGGCTGTGAGTCAGACAGATGCATTTCATACTTCTGTTGCAACACATGACAGAAGTACTGGATTATAAAGTAAAAATATTAACTCACAATTAAATATAAATAATATTATTGACAGTACTTAAAATAAGCGATAATATAAATTACAATTAAGTATTTTCAAATACCCAAGAAGGCACCTAAGTGCCTAGGCAAACAGAGGAACTTGAGACTTATTGATGAATGACCAATAAGTACAGACAACACACAAAAGACATGCATACGTGATAGAAGAGACTTGGTTATGTCTAATGTGAATCTTCATAATTCAATATGTCGTATGCTGTAATGGGCGTACTTAATGCCCTTGTATGAAATAAATAAATGTTTTCCGAATTTTGGTGCCTGCAATTTTTGTGTGCACCATCACTTAGTGTTATCATTTTTGTTGCCACTCATCTCTCCTAAGTCTTCAGTTAACATTTGACTTAATGGAAATGTTGTAAAGCCTTGTCTGTAGGTGAGAATTCATGGGATAAAATCAGCGACAGCTGTGTTGCCAATGCACAATAAGGAATCTACATGTGATACAGGGGAAATAAAATTCCTGACCTGCTAGATGTCAAATGTGCCAAGTTTGTGTCCCCCGAAATGAAGAATGAATTGCTAGCAACAATGGAGGTTAAGAATAGGAAAGGTTTATTGAGAGACAGGCGGAGTCCTGGAATTGAGTTCCCACAGAGGTCCTTTGTCAGGGGTGATTTCTACTGCAAAGTTACAGTGTAGGTGTCATGTGGGCCCAACTATAATCAACCAGTATGATTATAAGTAGCTGCCTAGTTGATATTGATGCAATAGAAAAACACGTCACATAGTAAGGGTACACGGAAAGAACAAAGGCATTTTGGGGAAGGGATGGGTCCAGATGCAGCGGCCACCCTCCTGGGCAACTGATGCCAACCTGGACTTCCTGGACCAGGTGGTGCTAATTACGGTATAATTCCAACTTATTCCTTACCCCTTAGGGAGGCATGTAGGCCCGGCCACTGCATCTTTATCTTGAGGCCTGGCCTTCTTCAGATGAGCTTCCAGTCACAATTCTGACATCTTTATTTTTCACTGACTTCCTTGAGAGCCCAGTCTCTCTCTGACAGTGTATTAATTTCTCTCTAACTTGGCTGCCTGTAATACATGTACAAGAAGTACTCATTAAAGAGCTTTGTTGCTGGACACAAGGTATTGGGACTGAGGGTACTACAGACAGGAAGTAGAGTCAAAGAAATTCATGGGTTTGGAGAGTTACGACAATATTTTAAAAGAAGACATAACTGAATTTGAACAAGGTAGATTGTTGTACATGAAAAAATGACATTCTTTGAAAATAAGCCCTATTGCATCTTTTGAAACAAAAACAATATAAGACTCGGTCTTATTTTGAGGGAAATATAGTAGCAGTTGATGAAAATTTTTAAAATACTCATGTCCTAAAAGCCTTGAAATTATAAAAAGATAAATGTGAGTGTACAAAATGATGCATGACGAAAATGTCACCAGATAGGGTCCGAGGAGGTCCCCACCGAGACAGGGAATCTAGACCCATACTACTTGTAGAATTAAGCTGCAGGTTTGTGGACTCCCATCACAAGAAAACAATTTTTAGGACAGGTTCGTAAGATATATGAAGTGATTTATTAGGCAGAAATTTAAAAGTACGCATTCAAAGAAATAGAGTGTGAATGAGAGAGAGAGAGAGAGACGCACACAGACAGACAAATATACAGGGACAGACATGCGCTATGATCTTTTTTTAGGACAGGTTCGTAAGATATATGAAGTGATTTATTAGGCAGAAATTTAAAAGTACGCATTCAAAGAAATAGAGTGTGAATGAGAGAGAGAGAGAGAGAGACGCACACAGACAGACAAATATACAGGGACAGACATGCATGCTATGATCTGAAGTCTTGGGGTATCATCAAGATGGGTGATCTAGGATGTGTATTCCTACTGTCTGTCGAGTCCCCCACTGGTGGCCTATGTTAAAATGGGAACCACTTACATGTGTCTGAAGTTGAGATCTGCTGCTTACTAATATTATTGCTTCCTGAAGAATACAGGTCTAAGGGAGGAAATGCAATTTCTAGATGAAAAGCATAGCCCTAAAACCCACTTTACAGTCCGATTGTATCCTTACAACTCTTAGAATCTTTAGTGAGTTTCCTGAAAGAGAAACTGTCGTAACTTTTGTGTCTTGAAGCTGCAGTTTTTTTTATTTTTATAACTTTTATTAATATTAAAAGATTACAAATTTAATAGACCTTAAGTAAGGAAGCTTAAGATTGTGTGGTCCAATTCATTAGCTTTACACTTTTTTTAAATTGAGTTTATTGGTACATTTTAGGTATACAGTACAGTTACATTCATCATTGGGATCTTGTACCTCTACATGACAGGTCCTGGTTCTCATTTTTTCCCCTTGTCCCTGCCCTCCCTTCACCCCCTCTTCCCCTCCCCATTTACAAACACCTTATTTCCATCTTTTCGTTTCTCACATTTTTTTTCCTTTCCCTTATTACCCTTCCCCTACCCATCCTACCTTCCCTACACCTTTAGCCCTTTTCTTCCCATTTCACAATGTCAGTTATCTCATTAGGATCTTATGTGACCATCCTCAGTGGAGGAAAGATAGCCTCTTTAATAAATGCTGTTGGAAAAACTGGATTTCAACCTGCCACAGATTAAAACTGGACCCTTATCTTTCACCATGCACTAAATTAAAATCCAAGTAGATTAAAGATCTAAATATTAAAACAGAAACACTAAACTTGATGGAAGATAAGTTAGGCAGAACTCTTGAAGACATTGGCATAGGAAAAGATTTTATGAACAAATCCTCAGTAGCATGGGAACTAGCAGAAAGAATCACTAACTGCTATCTCATCTTATTAAAAAGCTTCTGCACTGCAAAAGAAACCATCAACAGAACTAAGAGACAACCAACAATGTGGGAAAAATTTTTACCAGCTGCTTCTCAGACAAAGGACTATTATCTAGAATATATAAAGAACTAAAAAAATTCAACCCCCCCAAATATAAAGACCCAATTCAAAAATGGGCATCTGAAATTAACAGACATTTCTCAGACAAAGAAGTAAAAGCAGCAAGTAAATATATGAAAAAATGTTCCACATCACTGGTCATTCGAGAGATGCAGATGAAAACAACACTGAGATTCCACCTCACCCTACAAAGAATGGCTGCTATCAAGAAATCACACAATAACAAATGTTGGCGAAGTTGTGGGCAGAAAGGAAACCTTCTCCATTGTTGGTGGGAATGAAGACTGGTGCAACCACTATGGAAATCAATATGGAGATACCTCAAAGAGCTGGGACTAGAGGTTCCATTTGACCCAGCCATCCCTATGCTGGGTATCTTTCCAAAAGAATTAAAAGAATCATACCACAGTGGTATATGCACACCTATGTTTATAGCGGCACAGTTTGTAATAGCTAAAACTTGGAAACAGCCCATTTGCCCATCAGTTGCAAACTGGATAAAGAAGATGTGGTTTTTCTATAAAGTGGAATAGTACTTAGCCATAAAAAATGAGAAATTAGATCCATTCATAGGAAAATGGATACATATTGAAGATATACTCCTAAGTGAAATAAATAAGTCACACATGTGTAAATACCAAATATTTTCTCTGGTGTGAATAAACTGTAATGGTGCATAAGATCCTAATGAGATAACTGACATTGCAGTTTTTCTTTAAAGTCCAATTTAAAAATTCTTATCTTCCTTGTCTCCTTTCTGCCTACTTTTATTTCTTCTCTCCTACCTCACAATTATTTAGAAGAAAAGTGGGGCTTGTTGCACCTGGGAAAGGACAGGGAAACTGCTGATAATGCACCAAATCTAAGTTATCTGTTTGGACACTAATAAACAATACAATATTTTTTAAACATCTCATCCTGAACCTGGCATTGTGATACAGGCTTATAATCCCAGATACACAAGGTTGTAGCAGGAGGATCACAAGTTCTAGGCCAGCCTGGGCAACTTGGCAAGATCCTGTTTCAATATCAAATACAAAGAAATAAGGAGAAAGTTCAGTGGTGGAGCACCCCTGGATTTGATCCCTAATGCAAACATATCTCATCAGGGTACAATTGGTGGTATTTAGAAGAGACTGGGGCAGGGCTCTGGGCCAAATTGACCAGAAGAGAGATTTCCTAATCTCGTTCCAGGAGTGGGGATGATGGAAGGCCCTTCTGTGGGCTGACATGATATCTGAGCTGTTAAGGAGCACAGCACAAGAAGAGGAGAGAGAAGACAATTCTTAGTATTATTTATGAAAATCGGTACCAATTACTAAAGAATTTCTCTTCTATAAGAAAATAAAAATGAACAGAGGCAAGAAGCTTTAAACATTTTTTAAATGTTCAGCTTCTCTTTCTCTTTTCCAGTGTTTTACTCCTCTCCACTTCAAGCTTTTTGTAAGCTTCACTTCACCCTCCTTCTCACTGGTCTCTCTAACTAAAGAAAATTATTTCTCTTTTTTAAAATTGAGTCAGCGCTCTAGTGATTACTTTATTAGGTATACGCTTTTTATTTTTATTTTTGTCTTCCATATCTTTTTTTTTTTTTTTTACCTGTAACAAATTGTATTCTTCTGGCAAGTCCTAACTCATCTCAAGCTAAGAACATGTTTCTGTTACTATGTACTGATCCATTTAGAGTTCATTGTACCATATTTTAGGTATAGTCATACACACTGAGAATGCAGAAACAAACTATACAGTAAAAAAAATAAGATAATGTCAGAAAGTGATAAATTCTTTGAAGAAAATGAAGCGATGTCATAAGGAACTATAGGTGGGGCAGTGAACCTCATTTAGGTGGGATTCTTGGGAGAAACTACAAAGAAACTTGCACTTGGGCAGGCAGTAGGATAAGAAAAGTGAACCTTTCTTGGAGATTGGGGAGAAGAATGTTCTAAGCACAGTGTGTACAAACCACACACAGGCGCGCGTGCAAGAGAATATACTTTTATTTTGACTTGGAGTTCTCCATTTTCATCCCACATTACCCCAGTACTGTGTTTTCATGGTAACTTAAAATTTGTCACAGTAACTTGGGGTTTGTCATGTTTCACGCTCCTCGGGGGGAAGCCCATGGGAGTGGAGCAATGGAGGTCCCCGCCCATCTCCAAATGGACATTTTAGACAAGTTTACACAGGAAAAATGAAATCCTACCTAATTCCAAATGTGGTAATATATTACAGCTCTATTCTCCACCTGTCTCTAAAATGAAAATTCATATTATTGGAGAGGAAAGTGGAGAAGCTTTAAGAAAAGAAAACTAAGTTGACACTCTAAGCCCGATCTTCACTCTGTTGCCCCTGAAGGTTGAACTCCCACTCTCTCCTTGTGAAATCTTGGTACCTTCCAAGTGGTTTCATTATTTTGAAAGAAGTGCTATTCCTTCTTCCTTCTTCCTTCTTCCTTCCAACTTCAATGGACTGAATGTTATTTTTAAATGCACTGGTTTTACCTTTCTACCAAGATAAAGGTGAAGTCAATTATTCTAAGACAGAGCATAGCTGGAAAATGTAGGAGTTCAGGGCATCAATTGCTAAGAAGTCTGAACTGCAGTGGTTTGGACTTTTGATCTCTGTCTGCTGATTAAGCTAGAGGACCAAAATAACCTCCCATGATACCATCTGTGACCCCCTTAGTTTCTTAGCTTCTTTCCTTTATTCAAGCCATGCCACTTTTATCCCTTCTTAAAGGTGATCAGTAACGAATGACCTTTAGCGTAACAATATCCAGCAGTTATCAAGCAATCCCATTTTCAACTGCTTGATGCAATCAACCACCCTTAGTTTCTTGCAGTCAGAACCCTGTCACATATACGTCATATTCCCTGGGGAATAAGACTGATGCCCTGTGCCCCATTATTTGAAACCTACAAGAACAGTGGGTTTTCATGTTGTTATAGAAAATTCTTCAATCTGACTAAGCTTCCGTGACTCTTATATGCCCCCAAATCCTAAAAAAGTGAATTTGATTGAGAAAAAGATGTTTTGGAGCTATCATTATAGGTAATTTTGGCTACTTGGGCTCTTCGTACACTAAGGCATACTAGGAGCTGAATGTGATTCCTACCGAAAACCAATTCAGTATTGCCACCACAATACAGACGGCCTTTTATTTTTTTCTGATTGAAAAATTAATACACTGTCATTATTGAGAAATAATAAGCTGAGAAAAGTACAAAGAATAAAATTTGTACATCTCTAATTATATTGGAATGTTTTGATACATATTTTGCTATCTGAAATTAAAAAAGAACTTTCATGTTAAAGATCTTAAATTTACTTACTTTGCCTTCATGGGATTTTAGTGAGAGAGAAACTTTGATGCTCCTTTCCATGTACTCTGCATTGTATTTCAAAATGTGACTTAGAAAAAAAATCCAATTTTTAATTCATCACAGTCACCAGATATAAATTAGAGTAGCGATAACCAAATGGTCACCAATGGTTTTGCTATGTATGTTGAATGACATTCATAAACTAAATATTTTGTTTAATTTTACTGCTAAGTGACCTAAATATTAAGTATTTTAATAAGAATAAATAATGAAAAGATGACATGTACTGAAAATTAATATAACCATGTATTGCCTAAAGGAAACCTGAGAAGCAAACACAATCCATTAATCTTTTGATTGCCATCCCCAACTTGCTGCAAATATTTGTGAAAACAATATTAGCCTTTCACCTGGAAGAACTGCAACAAAAAAACATTTGAAGAACTTAGCATGAGTGAATACCTCTGGATAATCAAGTCTCACAATTATGCTAGCACAATCCATTGATGATTCTGATATATAATTAAAATTAAAAGAGATAACAAAGTATTCATTAGTTAACTATACCATAGGGATGGCAGATACAGTTGGGGAGGCAGATAAAAAGACCTGTGTTACTAGTTTTCTCAAATTATCTTTACGTACTTTTGCAGAAACTCAGTTGCTTTTCTCCAATATTCCTAAACAATATTTAATTGCCTAGGAGGAGGGTAGCATAATGGACTAAACTTTGTCCTCCAAAATTCAGGTTGAAGCCTTAATCCAAAGTAATTTACGAAGTATTTGTATTTGAAAATAGGGTTTTCAAGAGAGAATTAAGATGCTGGACATGGTGGCTGTAATCCTAGCACTCAGGAAGCTGAGGCAGGAGGCTGGCTTTAAATTCCAGTCCAGCCTGGGCTACATAGTGAGATACTGTCTCAAAAACAAAACAAAACAAAACAAAAAGAGAAAGAGATTTAAAATGAGGGCTTTAAACTAGGTCCTAATCCAATCTGACTGGTGCCCTTACAGAAGAAGAGTACATTAGAACAAACAGTGAAAATCACCAAAGATGTGTGCAGTGTGGAAAGGTCACAAGAAGATAAAATTGAATGGGAGATATCTCTGTCAACTGAAAATGCTGTAAGAAAATACCACAGAATGGGGGCTTAAGCAACAGAAATTTGTTTCTTACATTCTGGAGGCTAAGGAGTCCAACATCAAGGCCCTGGAATGTGAGGTCTGGTGAGGCCCCTTCATGGTTTACAGGTGGCCGTCTACTCCCTGAACCCACACTTGGTTGAGAGATTTTATCATTTCTCTTGGATCTCTCTTTATAGTGCACTCGCCTCATTCACAAATACTCAATCCTCACGACCTAGTTACTTTTCAAAGACCTCACCTCCAGACACGATCACATTAAGCGTTTAGAGTTCAGTATACGAATTTTGGAGGTACACAAACATTCAGTCCACAGAAGAGGTTATCTGAAAGCCAAGAAGAGAACTTGTACAGGAAACATAAAAATAATACAATTTAATTAAATAAGCCTGGTAGTATTTTGGTGTAAATAAGGGCTTCTTATATGGAGGCTGCTTTGCTCTCCCTAGGGGGAAAAAAACCAGACAACGTTTGGGTATATTTGATTGTCACGTTATGGAGGAGAAAGATTCTGCTGTCTCATCTCATAGAGGTCAAGGATGCTGCTAAATGTCAGGGAATGTACAGAACAAATACTCCTGCTCTGCACTGTAAAGAATCATATCATCCTAAATATCAGTAGCACAGATGTCGAAATAAACCTACTCTGGTGTTCCAAATTTGCCTGTTTCTGATTTGGAAGCTGAAAACTTGTTTTTCTTGGTGATTCAGTCTACAGAGTCATTTCTGCAGCAGTTAATTATCTTTTTCCAGACACCTTGAACAGTTAGCTAGTGCTTGCTTTCACTAATGATCTCCATCAGGCCAGTTGGCCCTACCTGGGCAGAACATAGCATCCTGGGGAGTTTCCACTTTAACAGTAGCAGAATGCAAATGCTTCTGCTATTTCTCATCTCACAAAACACAGAAGACAGAGACTAATTCCGTATCTCTGGTATGTCTCCTTTGCTATGGTTTTTATTTAGTTGTTCTACCAAAGCCCCATGAACTGATAGGTGGGGATTATCCAACTTGCCTGGATCCGAGGTGAGATGCTGGGATTAAGGTTACTCCGCCCTGGATGTGGGTGGCACCAGCCAGAGAGCAGGTAGCCGTGATGAAACATAAAGGCAGGCTTGCTTGCTTTCTGCTGCTCCTTTGCTACTTCACTGTTTTGCTGATTTCTACCTGCCATGCCAAGAACTATTTGTCCTCTGTGTTGCCCCTCTGCCATGCCACCCTGCTGACTGTGGTCAGTAATCTCTACAAACTGGGGGCTAAATAAATTTCTCTTTCTCTAACTTGTGGGTGTCAGGTATTTTATCTCCTCAACGAGAAAAGTAACTAAGACATCCTTTTAAAGCTGGGCAGATAAACTCGTTCTTTTTGTTCAAAGTGTACTGTACATGAATTTGTTATATCACTTAATCACTGAAGCAAATTTTTAAATTCTGTATTCAGTAACAATGAATTTTAAAAGTGAGTGTGGATCAGGACTTTGAGAAAATAAATGTGAAATTGCTTGAGGTCCAGTTTTTGTCATTTATAATATTTTGTGTTGTGGTATTTTCCTTTTCTCTTCCTTCTCCATCTTCATCTGTATCTAGTCACCAAGGAAGAATAAAAAAGACAATGATGTACATACTTAAGATGCTGAATTTATGCCTGTGTGTTCTGTTTCCTTGGGATGAAGTAGGACCTCTGCACCAGAGAATGGCAAGAAACCAGCAGATGGAAGAAAACTTTGTCTCTTGAGGAAACATAGAGCCAGTCAACATCAAAACTTCCATGCCTCATCTGCTTTCAGTCTACAAAACTGGATCTTAGTTGAAGTTGTAGTAGTCATTTCACCATCCTTCCCCTAAAATTCACCAAAGTACATTAAAAATTCTAGAACTTTTGAGGTTGGGATGACCATTGACTTGCTTTGCCACTGGAAATGAGGTTTATCATAACTGCTTTCCTAGATTCCATTTTCCTTCCCACAGCTAAGTCACTGGTTCAAGGAAGTAGGGATTTAATGTTACAGTTAAGACAGAAACATGGTTCTAAATCTGGAGAAGGTAGACTACTATAATTTTCTATCTACTGGGAAGGAATTAGCATTCTACAGAAAATATGTAAAAGTATCAGAAAGACTTTGATAGCATTAGGATTTCTTCTGGAAGGTTAATTACCTAACCACGCAGCAAACTGTTAGTCTGAAGCTTTAAAAAAATCTTCAACTAGACATTTCTTTATGACCTTTCTTATTTTCTATAAGCATAAGAACATTGTTACTCTGCCTGCTTAGGCTCTATTCTTTTGTAGTGCATTTGAAGTGAAATTCTGGCCCTTGCTTGTCATCAATTTTTCTGAGAATATGTAAATTTAAGTACTCCACCCCAACATAAGGTGAACACCCTCCTGCCTTAGGTTGGAAAGCAGTGGTTGTAAGCTCTAATGACTCCTCAATATTCTCCTTCAAAAAGCACCTAGAGATATTTATGTGGTTGATTAATTATATTAAATTTTCTTTCTCATTACAAATAACTAGAAAAATAGAAGTTGGGATGGGACAGAAAACTCCTTAGAGAGGTGAAAATAAGATTTTTTTTCTAATAAACATGTAGCAAGATTAATTAAAACAGATGTAAAAACTATACGAATCCAAAGACAAAGAAAATGGCAAGAGGTTCCACTGCTTGCCTCGCAAGCTCCAGGTCCTAAGTTTGGTCCCTGGTACAAAAAAAAAAAAAAAAAAAAAA
>NW_022900940.1:24009861-24057606 GCF_012274545.1 Fukomys damarensis | reverse complement strand
AAAAAAAAAAAAAAAAAAAAAAGACAAGAGAGATATTCATGACAAAAATGAAATCCACAGAAGGTGAACAGCTAATTTCTCAATGGAAATTATAGATGAAGGAATTCAGTGGGTTGCACAATGTGCTGAAACACTGTTAACCAAAAATTCCTATCCCTCAAAATTGGAGGAGAAATGAACATATTTGAAAATAAATAAAAACTCAGAGTATCATTAGACTTATCTTACAAAAACACTAAAAGGTTAAATAAAAGGCCATTACACAATCATTTGAATCCATACAAAAATTAACCAGTAAGACTGGGTAAATATAAAAGACAGCATAAATGTAGTTTTGATTTACTTGACTTTAAGACAAAATTCATAAAACAATAACTATAAAATAATTCAAGTGACTTTAAAATGCACAGAGATGTAATTTGTGTGACAATGTTAGCACAAAGAAAACGGAGGAGTGAAGATATATTTGAACAATGTCTTTATTAATGATTTTAAGTTGTAATTAATTCAAACTAAATTGTTAGAAGTTGCCCATTTTAATTCTGAAGGAAACTATGAATAAAACAACTGTAAAAAATATAGTAAAAGATATTTAGTGAAAGGAAATTAGTAAATAGTAAGAGGAAGTCAAAATAGTACATCAGAAAAATACCTGTTGCACAGAAGAGATGGCCAAAGTGGTGGACTAGAACAAAAGACAAAAACATATAGAAAATGGCAGATATAAATACAGTACTATCAATAAAAGCATTAATGCAAATATATTTAACACTTCAGCCAGAAATAGATTGGGAGAATACTTAAAAATAAAACAAGACAAACTATCACCCAAATCTATGTGGTCTGCAAAAAATACATTTTAAATCAGAGAGATAAATGAGTTAAATGTAAATGTTAAAATGAAAATAGAACATTTTCATGTAAATATCAAGTGTTAAGCCATAAAAAAAATCCATATGCTAAGCCATAAAAGAAACCTCAATAATTTAAAAAGTTTTGAAACCATGAAAATTATTGTTTTTGACCTTTGCCTACTGCAGGAATAGTGTTAGAAATCAATCAGAGAGTGCTGGGGATGTAACTCAGTGGCACAGCACCTGCCTAACAAGTGCAAGGTCCTGAGTTTGATCCGTGGTTATAAAAGAGAGAGAGAAATTTGGATTTTCCTAATACATGGTAATTAAATTTAATTTATAGTTGAAAGAAAAATATAATTATGGATACCAAAAAATGCTTTGACATAATAAAAACTGTGACTAACATGTGCAATGCAGTTAAATAGTGCCTAGAAGGAAAATAACAGGTGCAGATAACTATATTAAAGAAGAAAAAGGTCTCAAATCAGCAACTTACATTTTCATTAAAATAAAGTATAAAAGCAACTCAAAAGAAATCAAAGCAGGGTCTGGGATTTAGCTCAGTGGTTCTACCACCGGCCTCACAAGTGCAAGCACCTAAATTTGATCCCCAGTATCCAAAAGAAAAGAGAAAAGAAACCAAACAAGTAACAGGAAGAAAATAATAATGAAAATTAATGAAATTCATAAGTAAATGAATGAGTAAATTCAATGAAACCAAAAGTTGTTTGTTTGAAAAGATTAACAAAATTGATAAAACTTCAGCAACACTGGCCAAATAAATAAATTACCAAAATTAAGAATGAGGTCCTGGGGCCAGGTATTTAGCTCAGTGGTTCAGTGGCCTGCCTTGCAAGTGCAAAGAGCCAAGTTCAATCTCAAGTACAAAAAAAAAAAAAGAATGCAATCTTGGACATTATTGCATGTGTCAGTCTATTCTGTGCTGCTACATTTGAACCCAGAGCGGATAATTTACAATGAGCACAAACTATTGCTTCACAGTACTAGAGGCTGAGAAGTCCATGATTGAGGGATTCACATCTTGTAAGGGCCGCATGATCCTATGGTAGAAGATAAAAAGGCTAGAGAAGGTGAGAGGGACCAGGAAAGCATGAGGTGGGGTAGGAGGAACCCTTGTTATAAAAGCAGTAATCCA
Source organism: Fukomys damarensis (assembly GCF_012274545.1). Classification (NCBI taxonomy): domain Eukaryota; kingdom Metazoa; phylum Chordata; class Mammalia; order Rodentia; family Bathyergidae; genus Fukomys; species Fukomys damarensis. Next base: position 24,055,593 of record NW_022900940.1, on the reverse strand, counting down.
CTCAAGAGGACAGAGCCTGTAAGGAAAGAGCATCCCATAGAATGTGTGACTTAAAAATTCTAATTCATAATTTTCATTTTAAGAACTGCTGAGTCTAATTGAGACAGTGTGCTAAATGTTTGGTATGGGAGTTTTAGCCCATTTTTACTGTTGTAAAGCAACGATAAGACTAGGAAATTAATTAAATAAAATAAATTCATTTCTCAAAATTCCAGAGGCTTTTATGTCAAAGGCAAAATTCAGGCAGGTGTGTCTGGTGAAGAGCCAGTCTTTTCTTTCAGCGTGGCATCTTGAAATCAGTGTCTACATGGCACAAGGCAAAACACAAAAAAGGGCTGAGTGCTGTGTGAAGCCTAACGTATAAGAATCTTAATCCTACTTGTGAAGGAGAAGCCCCCATGACCTCTCTGCCAAAGTCCTCACCTCTTAATACTGTTGCATTGGAATCTAAATGTCCGTGTGGATATGGGAAAGGCACAAATATTCACACCATTACAATGGATTATCTAATTTAATATTCAATATCAATTCTATTTTGGAGATGTGGCAACTAGATTTATAGACTTGAATAGATTGCAAGCTTAAATTTAGACAAATTTGATCCTACTTATATCATTTACCATATGGTCATATGACAAGTTACTTATTTCCTCCATTGTTCAGTTTTCTCCTTTGAAAAATGGGGATGCAGGTAGTGCCTACATCGTTGGGTTATTTTAAGAGATATAAAATATGTAAGCACTGACAGTGTATAGTAATGCTTAATAAGAATTGACTGTTATTAGTAATAGTACTACAGTAGTACATAGTAAAGCCAGAATTCATCATCCCCACATCATGAGGATGACATTGTATCTATCATGTGTTCTGCTTCAGGAAAGAACTTGCTTTCCAGCCTGGAGAATGAGCTTAGCAGAAACGTCTAGCTGACACCAACTTCAGAGTCTACCTTCTCTACTGAGAGCTGTCCTGATCAAGGTCTTGTAATTCACAGCACAGTCTGAAATTTAATGATTAAGGTGGGGATATAAAAGTCTAGCCATTTTAACCATGGGATGACTTTGGTGGGTAATATTTATTTCTAATCCCCTAACCTAGTTGGTCGAGAATTCACTAAAACTTCATTCTGGTTCAAAATCTTATTCTCTTCCTGATTATGCATCTCTCCCCTTTCTTTCACAGGTGTTCATCCATAATGAATATTTTTCACAATAAAATAGGCCTTCTGTTTGTCTCAGGGCCTAGACATTATAGTAATGCAGCATTTAGAAGTCATGCATGAGAAAGCATTAATTTGCATGAGATTTAGGATGACTATTAAAAGAAGACGGAGAACAGTGGGCAAGATTCATTCTTCAAAATTCTGTAGTGTAAAAAAAGAAAGATAAGAGAATACATATCCTTTGGGACGGTGATATCACATAAGCACCTGAAGGCTCATTGAGTGTGACAAAAACAGTGATTGCAACTGGTCTTGTGTTTCTGGCTTGTGCTTACTTAGGTGATTTCAGTAGTGAGGGAAACTGCAGAGCACCAACTCTGCATCCACTCTACTTTTTCTCATCAAAGTGCTGGCCTAAATCAAAGCTTTTAAGATTTGTAATTCATCAAGAGGACTCTGTTAGTGCAGCATAAATGGGTAGATTAGATTTTGTATATTTTTAGCTCTATAATCATAATTTATAACTCACTGTGTTGGATGCAAAATGATAAGAGAAAAATAAGGAATGCGGACCCCATTGACATAATCTCATTTGAATTAGACAAATGAGGCCCTGCTATAAAAGAACACACAATGTCTCTGGACAAATTTATGAAGTCAAAACAAAGAATAATTATAGTGCAGAAATGGCTGGTGCTGGATGAACCTGTTTCATTCCTAATGTTGGCTGGCAGCTCTTCAACCCTGATTATTCCATCTGGAGATAATTGTGTGATATCATCCATAAAATTAAATCATAAATCAACCCAACTAGTGAACAGGCCAGCAAGATGCTGAGAAAACCACATGTAGGAGAGTTCAGACTTCTCATTGTAATGAGAGATATGGGAATGGAATTAAGAGAAGAAGACATATAGAGGGTGACCCTCAGAGTGTCCACAGGCCGTCTTGCTGACAACTACCTCCAAAGTCCATGCCCCCTCTACTGTCAAAGCAGCCAACACACTGCTGAATTACCAACTTGCTGATAATGAACAAATGTTCTGTGTGTGATGGAACCACGTACTGCTTTTTAGGGATTGCTAACTTGAGTTATGGGTGTTTAAAATGAAAGCCCCTTATTTCCTTTTTGATAAAATGTTAACAGTTATGAAAAATCTGCAAATATAATGAAAGTCATATATAAGTAAACAAAAGAGAACATTTGGGGAAACATCACTTCTAGACTTATATTTTGAAGGTTGAAGAATGCACCATAGATCTTTAAAATTTGTTAATAGTGGGCCGTGGTCAATTTGCAGTGTATATTTGGAAAGGATTTGCCTTTTTCAAACAGCAAAATGTGGTTTGAAAGCAGCTGATTTACATTGCCTAAAACAGTAAAGACATTAAGATAAAGACTAATGTGTCATTAGTGTAGTCCCTGTTGATGGCCACAGATACTTTCATTGTGATCAGCAAGTAGGAAAGGTTAAAAGTCAACGGTCATACTCCCTGATTGCTCAAACTGAAGCAGATGGACATAGGGCACATATATGTGTTGAATCATTTCAGAAAATCAGCTACACTCACTAAGGAAATTTCATTTTTGACCATGGTAAATGCAAAGTCCAGATGTACGTTGAGGTTCTGAATTTTCAAAGTAGAAGCCATAGCATGTTGTGAAGCTGGTGGCTCATGATCAGTTGAGTGGAAAGATCACTATGCCACTCAGTAAAGATGAAAAGAGGGAAACAATAATGAGGATACTTTTTTTCTTGTACTCTCCCCTCAGCAAGTCTTAGCTTTGAAATTTCATGTTGCTTTGATTAACTATTAATTATATTGACTATATATTATGAATATATATTGGACTTTATACACTGATAAGTGTAAGAGCCTATTTGGTTTTGGATAACTCTAAAGTATAGATCAATCAGAAAATAAAAAACCTTCTTATAAATAATTACTGTTTGTTATTTACTTCTTCCATATCCTGGCCCCCGAAATGTTTGTTATTTCTTGTCCTTCTGGACAGTCCCCACCCCCAACCTGCCCTCTCAGCCACAAATAGACTGATGAGGATCAGAACTGCATGGGCACCTCTAGCACCAACCATGAGCCCCACTCCCTGCTTCTTTTCTTCTGGCTAGCCTGTACCTGGATTCATACTGCAGAGCACAGCAGGTCTTAAAGATAGAGCAGAAGTGAAGATCAGTAAGCAGGCCTCACTCCTTCTATGTCCCCATCCTGAAGGGTAAAGTTACTATATTTAACAGTTTATTCACTAGAAATGTATTTTGGGCTAGTCCATGATTCTGATTTATTTCACACAGCTAAAAGTGATAGAGTAATTAACTACCACAGATTATCATCTTCTAAGTTGTGCTTGATTCTATTGTTGTTGCTGATTAAATCACTTGGGCTAGTATTGTTATTGTTCTAATCAGTCATCTTTAATGAAAATGTGATTGCCCCAGAGTCACTAGAGACTTAAAGCTTTAAGACCACCAGCTATATATTTTTTTCTCATTGAGTTTATTAATACTTTTTAGGTATACAGTAGAGTTACATCCATCATTGGGATCTTGTATCTTTACATGACAGGTACTGGTTCTCATTTTTTTTCCCATACCCCTCCTCCCTTCCCTATTTACAAAAACTTTTTTTTCCATTTTTTTGTTTTCTCATATTTTTTCTTTCCATTATTTCCTTTCCCCTACCTTTCCCAATTACCCTACACCATTTTTATCCTATTTCACATTGTCAATTATGCCATTTAGATCTTATTTACACTTTTAGTTTTTCACACCAGAGAAACTATTTGGTATTTACATACATGTGACTTATTTATGTAACTTAAGAGTATGAGCTCAATATGCATCCATTTTCCTATTAGAATCATTCACAGGAAGACCAGCTATATTTTAAAGACACCTCTGAGAAGCTATCATTCCATAAGGGTTCTAAATACAAGCAAAAAAGATACTTACAATAAACAATATCAAAGTATCAACCCAGGAATTAAACCAAGGACTGTACCAACAACAATAATAGAAACAAAAAGACATTTAAGCAAGACACAGTCTTCCAACTTACCAAAGGCAAATTCTAGGGGAATTTATATGGGAAAGTCTGATAATCAACCACCTGGACACCCTGAACTGATACCACAGGAATCACCACAGATGAATGAGTCTCTAGAAAAACTCAAAACAAAAGCGATTTCCCAGATAATTAAAGAGATGGTGAGCAGAATAAAAGACATGACTAGAATCTCGAGAAGAGAATCAGATTTTAAAAATAGATGAATTAAGGACCATGATGGAAACTATGAATGCTCAACATAGGAAAGAAATGGAAACCATGAAATGCCAACATATGAAAAAAATGGAATCCATGAAATAGATTCAAATAGATAACCAGGAGATTAAAAAAAAACACTCCACTGAAAGTGTACAAAACAGACCGACCAATCTGAAGTTAGAATGTCAGATATAGAAGACAGGATGGCAGTTAGTGACCATGAAAAGAGAGATCTCTTGAAAATAGTAACGGTCCATGAGAAATCAATCCAATAGCTCCTAGATGATGCAAAGAAGAAGAATATAAGATTGATTAGAGTCCATGAAAAATCAGGAGAAAGTACAAATGACATAAAAAATGTTCACAGAATTGACGATAGAAAAAATCTACACCTAGACATATAATAGTCAAAATCTTGGAAAATCAACAAAAGATCAAAATGCTACAAGCAGTTAGAGACAAGAAGCAAATCACATGCAAAGGAAAGCCCATCAGAAACACAGCAGACTTTTCAACATGAATTCTCAAGCCAAGGAGAGCCTCGAGTGAGATATTTCAAACCTTAAAAGAAAACAACCTCCAGCCTAGACTAATGTATCCTGCAGAACTATTTTTCAATATCGATGGAGAAATAAGATACTTCCATGACAAAGAACACCTGAGAAACTTCATGAATACCAAACCAGCACTTCAAACAATTCTAAATACTCTAGAAAAAGACAATGAAGGTCACAATTCCATGAGGCCCAACAGACCAAATCTATCAGGCAAGGCAAAAAATTATATGGAGAGGGGAAAAATAAAAAAGAGCCAACAACAAGAAAATAACATAACAATGATAAGTCCATACATACCAGTTATAACCATGAATATTAATGGCTTCAAAAGAAATAAACTGGCAGAATAGATTGAGAGGGGAAAAAAATCCAACAATATGCTATATACAAGAAATGCAACTAGTTTAAAAAAAAACTCATAGACTGAAAGTAAAAGGATGGAAAACAGTTCTCCATGCAACAGGAATCCCAGAAAAAAGCAGGAGTAGCTATCTTATTTGCAGACAAAATAAATTTTAAGTTAAAACTAATTAAGAGGGACAAAGTAGGTCACTACATCTTTGAGGGAACAATCCAAGAGAAAGAGATGATAATCATAAATACTTGCACCAAATACTAATGCCCCCATCTACACAAAACAAATATTAATGGACATGAAAAACCAAGTAAGCAATTGTAGTGTGAAACCTCAATACCCCACAGTCACAAATAGACAGATCATCTAGACAAAAAAAATCAACAACACAGAACTGAAGCAAGGTTTTGAACAAATGGACTTAATAGACATCTACAGAGTGTTCCACCCCACAAAATCAGAATATGATTTCTTTTTGGCTGAAAGTGGGTCATTCTCCAAAAAGTGGATGCCTACTGAGGCCATATTCTTAAGTGAAATTAATAGGACACACATGTGTAAATACCAAATAGTTTCTCTGGTGTGAAAATATAAATGTATAAATAGGATCAAAATGTATAATTGACCTTGTGTAATAGGAAGAAAAGTTCTAAAGGAATAGAGGATGTGGGAGGGGTAGGGGAATGTTGAAAACAGAAAAGAAAAAAATATATGAGAAGAGTAAAAGCATGGAAACAAAATCTTTGTAAATAGGTAGGGTGGAGGGGTTGAAGAGAGGGCAGGGGATTGGGGAAAATATAAGAACCAAGATACATTATGTAAAGGTACAAGATCCCAATAATGAATGTAATTGTACTATATTCCTAAATTGTACCAATAAACTTAATGGAAAAAATATTTAACTTTAGAATTACCTGAGGATTCTGTAAGCAAACATTTTAAAGTAATATTTAAATCCTTTACTTTCATATAACTCAGTGCAGTCTTTGGAAAACAATAAAATGACAACCACTAAGCAAAACTATTTTCTTCTCAGGCTTTGTGCTCAAGCTGCTCAGGAATACACATTTATAGCACAAAGAAACCATATTTAGGAGCTTACCTCTGTTACTCTTCCAATTACCATATAGAGTGTCACTCTAACAGGAGTCCATTTGGGTCCATGCATGAATTTTATTTTATTTTTTTGTTTTTTTGAGACAGGGTCTCACTATGTAGTTGAGACTGACCTGGAACTCACTATATAGCCCAGGCTGGTCTCGAACGCAAAGCGATCCTCCTGCCTCAGCCTCCTGAGTGCTGGGATTACAGGCATGCGTCACCACATCTGGCCTGCATGAATGTTTTTTTATGAATGTTTGCTTCCCATTGGCTTTTCAATCACTGCTGGCAAAACCATTTCGAAGGCATGCAGAATTTCTCTACCTCATATTAAAGTCCAGTGTTTAGTGAATTATGTTATAGGAATTGTTAGCACTTACCACAATGTTTGGGAATTTCTTCAAGAAAATCAGAAAATCAGGAAAAAAAAAAGAGATTGGTCTCTTAAACTTAAAATACGAGAGGAAGAGCAACAGTTAGGAATTGGAATAAAAACTGTTTTTCCAATAACCTTGGACAAGTTACTTAGTCTTTTTAAGCCTCATCTATAAAATGAGAACATATTTACTGACTTTATAGGGCTGTAGTGACTCAAATCAGATAAGTGTGAAAATTTCTTCTCAGAGTGCTAAGAACATAGAGGCTACTGGAAAGGAGACAACATCTTTTCTCTATCTTCTTGGAGCCTCTCACTGGGTCTAAGAATTAAACTAACATGAGAAAAATTAAGAGGATAATGACATACACATTTTATTTTGTAATTTCTACTGGTACATGGGTGTTTCACAAGACAAATGAAGCTCAGAGAAGCAATTAGAGGTGCAAGAGTGTACACTAGTTTGGACAAAGAGCAGTATATTGCAAAAATGTAATAAGATAAAGCAATTTGGCAAAGGCAGTTAATTGTGAAAAAGCACTAGTTAAATAAGGAGTTGGTTGACAAGATTTGTTTGTGTGGATTTCTCTCAGCTTTGACTCCCTGTCTCTGGTGATAGCAGTATTCTTCTCCCTTGTGGTTCAGAGAATGAACCACAATTTCATGTGGGAATTCTGTTCCCCAACTTTAGGAAGGAAAAGAAAGGCAGAGCCAGAGTTCCTTTTTTATACCTGCTATTTCCAAGAGCTTTAATTCAAAATAATCAATATGCCAAAGGCTCTGAACCACAACACTCTTCCTATGGAGGTTATTGACCATACTATTAAAATCAACACATTAGTGTGCTGCAGCTATAGTCGGATCCCAGCCAGAGCCCCTCACCCACCCCAGAGGTGCAGGCACACCCACCCAAGCCACGGGCCCACCTACAAAATAGCTGTGCAGGCACACAAACCTCATCCAGAGGCCCACTGTACAATCAGTAAGTGCCCGCAGATTCCTGAGAACAGCTGTGTGGACCAGAGTGGTGCAGCTCAGGCAGATCCCAGCCAGGGCCCCAACCTAATCCCAGGGACATTGGCACACTTTCCCAAGCCACAGGCCCAGCCCACCTAGAAAAGAGCTGGAGTGAAGTATTTCAAGCCCTAAAGGAAAACAACCTCCAACCCAGACTGATATACCCTGCAGAACTGTCTTTCAAATTTGATGGAGAAAGAAGATACTTTCATGACAAACAGCACCTTAGGACCTTCATGAACACTAAACCAGCACTCCAAAAATTTTTAAACAATGTCCTAGGAAAAGGCAATGAGGATCACAACCCCAGGAAACCCAGCAGAATGGATCTATCAAGCATGACAACTAATTAAATGCAAAGAGGGAGAATGCAACAAAACAAAAAGTCATGACAAGGATAAGTCAATACATATCAATTATCACCATCAATGTTAATGGTCTCAATTCACCAAGCAAAAGAAATAGACTGGCAGAATGGGTCAAGAAGCAATACCCAACAATATACTACATACAAGAAACACACTTAATTAAAAAGAAACTCAGTCTGAAAGTTAAAGGGTAGAAAACAGTACTCCATGTGACAGGAACCCCCCAAAAAGCAGGAGTAGCTATCCTCTTTGCAGATTAAGTGGATTTCAAACCAACACTGATTAAGAGAGACAAAGAAGGACACTACATCCTTGTAAAGGGAACAGTCTAAGAGAAAGAGATGACAATCATTATTATATATCCACCAAACATTAGTGCACCCAGCTGTATAAAACAGGTACTAATGGACATGAAAAATCATATAAGCATTAATACAATAGTAGTGGGGACCTCAATACCCCACTGTCACAGATAGATCAACCAGACAAAAAATAAACAATGGAATAGTACAACTCAGTCACACTCTTGAACAAATGAATTTAACAGATGTTTACAGAGTGTTCCACCCGACAAAATCAGAATACACATTCTTTTCAGCTGCACATGGATCATTCACCAAAATAGACCATATACTTGCTCATAGTACATTTAAGTAAGTGAAAAGGAATTGCAGTTATTCCCTGTATATTATCAGACTGTAGTGTGATGAAATTAGAGATAAACAGCAAAAGAACCCACAAGAATTTTATAAGCACATGGAAATTGAACAACACACTTCTGACTAACAAATGGGTCACAGAGGAAATTAAAGAAGAAAACAAACAGTTCCTACGATTAAATGGCAATGACAATACAACATATCAAAATCTATGGGACACAATGAAATCAGTTCTATGAGGGAAATTCATAGCACTAAATCCTCATATTAGGAAAACAAAGCTAGCTCAATTACACAACCTAATGATGAACCTCAAGCTTCTAGAAAAAGAAAAGCAGGACAACCCAAAGCTCATACAAGGGAGGAAATTATAAAGATCAGGGAAGAAATTAATACAATGAAGACTAAGAGAACAATACAAAAAATTAATGAAGCCAAGAGTTGGTTCTTTGAAAGGATAAACAAAATTGACAAACCCTTAGCCAACCTTATCAAAAAAAGGAAAGGCACAAATCCATGCAATTAGGAATGAAAAGGGTGAAATTACAACAGACCAAACAGAAATCCAGAGGATCATCAATACCTAGTTTGAGAAATTTTATGCAAATAAGATAGAAAATATAGAAGAAATGGATAGATTCCTAGGTATGTATGAATTACCAAAGTTGAATAAAGATGACCTAAAAATTCTAAATGACCCCAATATAAATCAATGAAATTAAAAACTTACCAACTAAGAAAAGCCCAGATCCTGATGGCTTCACAGATAAATTCTACAAGACATTTAGAGAGGAAGTACTGCCACTACTGTTTAAACTTTTCAATGAAATTGAAAGTGAAACAGTACTCCCAAATTCATTCCTGGAAGCAAGCATCATCTTGACCCCCAAATCACAGAAAGAATCAACCTAAAAAGAGAACTATAGGCCAATCTCACTAATGAACATAGATGCAAAAATCCTTAATAAGATACTGGCAAATAGAATGCAGAAGATCATACACCCTGACCAAATGGTATTCATCCCTGGGATGCAGGGATGCAGGGATGGTTCAACATAAGTAAATCAATAAATTTAATACACTATATTAATAGAGCCAAGGATGAAAACCATATGATCACCTCAATAGATGTAGAAAAAGAATTCAATAAAATCCAACATGCATTCATGATAAAAACCCTACAGAAAATTGGAATAGAAAGTCTCTACCTCAATCTGATAAAAGCCATCTATCACACAGCCAATATCATACTAAATGGTCAAAAAATATCCTTCACACTAAAATCAGGAACAAGACAAGGATATCAACTATTGCCACTCCTGTTCGATATAGTTTTGGAACATTAGCCACAGCAACTAGAGAATAGAAAGAATAAAAGGAATAAAGATAAGAAATGAAAAAGTCAAATTGTCATTATTTACAGATGACACAATACTCTATTTAGAAGACCAGTAGAACTCCACCAAAATCTTCTAGACTTAACAACCAAATTCAGCAAGTAGCTGGATACAAGGTCAACACACAAAAATCAAAAGCTTTCCTGTACACAAAAACAGACTCAATGAGAGAGAAATGATGTAAACAATTCCTTTCACAATAGGATCAAAAAATTGTAATACCTGGGAATCTACCTAATGAAAGAAATCAAAGACCTCTACTCTGAAAACTATAGCACTCTGATAAAAGAGATTGAAGAGTATATCAGAAAATGGAAAGACACCCCTTGCTTCTGGGTAGGATGAACCAATATAGTGAAAATGGCCACACTTCCAAAACTGCTATATAGATTCAATGCAATCTCAATTCAGATACTGGCAGCATACTTCACAGACCTTGAAAAACAATGAAAAAAATGTATTGGGAACATGAAGAGACCTAGAATAGCAAAAGCAATTCTAGGCACTAAAGACAAGGTGTGGGTTATCACTATCCTGAACTTGAAACTATACTACAAAGCTAGTGTAATAAAAACAGCATGGTACTAACAAAGAAAGAGACCTGTGTACCAGTGGAACAGATTAGAAGATTCAGAAACAACTCCAGACACACTCATCCACCTCATCTTCAACAAAGGAGCCAAATACCTTCACTGCAAGAAAGATAGCCTCTTTAATTAATGTTGCTAGAAAAAACTGGCTTTCAATTTGCCAAAGATTAAGATTAGGCCTATATCTTTCACCATGCATTAAATTAAAATCAAAATGGAATAAAGATCTAAATATTAAAATAGAAACAATAAATCAGCTGGAAGAGAGGTTAGGTAGAACTCTTGAAGACATTGGCATAGGAAAAGATTTTATGAACAAAACCTCAGTTGCCTGTGAACTAGCATAGACAATCAACAAGTGGGATGTCTTCTTATTAAAAAGCATCTGCACAGCAAGAGAAACCACCAACAGTATGAAGAGACAATCCACAACGTGGAAAAAAATTTTCACCAGCTGTTCCTCAGACAAAGGTCTACTATCTAGAATAGATAAAGAACTTTTAAAAAAAAATCAGACCACCTGAATTTAAAGACCCAATCAAAAAATGGGAATCTGAAATTAACAGAGACATTTCTCAGACAAAGAAATAGAAATAGCAAATAAACATATGAAAAAATGCTCAATGTCACAGGTCATTTGAGAGATACAAATGAAAACAACACTGAGATTCCACCTCACCCCAGAAAGAATGGCTGCTATCAAGAAATCAACCAATAACAAATGCTGGTGGGGCTGTGGGGGAAGAGGAACACTATTCCACTGCTGGAGGGAGTATAGATTGGTGAAACCACTGTAGAAATCAGTATGGGGATACCTCAAAGAACTAGGATTGGAGGTCCCATATGATCCAGCTATCCCCCTGCTGGGTAGCTACCCCACCAAATTAAAAGAATTATACCACAGTGATATATGTGCACCCATGTTCATAGCAGCACAATTTGTGATTGTTAAAACTTGAAAGCAGCCCAGTTTCCCATGAATGGTAGACTAGATAAAGAAAATGTGCGTGCGTGCGTGCGTGTGTGTGTGTGTGTTTATAAAATGGAGTACTACTCAACCATGAAGAATGAGAAACTAGAGACATTTACAGCTAAATGGATGCATATCGAGGCAATACTCAAGGGAAATAAATAGGACACGTGTAAATATTGAAGTTTCTCTAGTGTGAGAAACTGAAAGTGTAAATAAGGACTAAAAGGTATAATAGATAATGTGAAATAGGAAGAAAAGGTGCAAAGGGGAAGGGTAGGAGAAAAGAAAGAAGGGAATGAAATTAATATGAGAAAAAGAAAGAGTGGAAACAAAGTCTTTGTAAATAGGAAGGCATGGAGGGGTTGAAGGGAGAAAAATAAGAAACAAAATAGATTACATAAAGATGCAAATTTCCTATGGTGAATGTCATAATATTGTATACATTAAATGTACCAATAAAATTAATTTTTTTAAAACTCAGCACATTATTTGTGAGCCAGATGTTGCTGAATCATATGGTAGCTCTGTTTTCAGTTTTCTGAGGAAACTCCATACTGATTTCAATAGTGGTCGTAGTACCTCTCCACCAACAGCACATAAAATGTCCGCCTTTCCCCTACATACTGTCCAATATTTATTATGCTTATGTATTGTTGATGATAGTTATTCTGAATGGGATCAGATGGGATATCAGTGTAGTTTTGATTTCCATTTCCTGGATGGATAGTGATGTTGAGCATTTTTCTTCATGCAGTTATTGTCAATTTTTATTTCTTTGGAGAAGCGTCTGTTTAGTCTATTTTCCTATTTATTGACTAGATTATTTGTTCTTTTGCTATTAATTTCCAATCCATATATGAAGTATTTCTGAAAGATCCTGGACCACTATAATCAGATTAAATGGATCAGCAATATCTATATATTTAATTAGCTAAAGAAACATAGATGGTTAAGAATATGAAAGGAAAAAGACACGGCACTGTGTTTTCTTACATTACTGAAAGGAGTAAGGCGAGAAGGCTTTAACAAAACTCAATTTCTGATACTCAAAATGAGTTGGATGTGTTAAAAGTAGTGCAAACTAATGACAATTAGCATTTCCACTGTCTTACTTTTTCTTGATACTCAAACAAAATACCTGACACACAAAATTCAAGGAGAAAGGGTTTATTGGGAGCCATTTTGTAGATGTTTTAATTCAGTCAGCTGGCTCCAAGGCAGAGAGGCATGGTAGAGGGGTGTCACTGAGCAAATCAATGAAGTAGCAGACCAGAAGGTGACAAGCTTTTCTGTCCCTCATATCCGCTCCAAGTTATCTGCTCTTAGAGTGAGTAGCACTCATACACCTACTCCTAGTGCCCTTGGTTCTACCATTGCACCATGAATGAATCCCTAGATCCAGCCACCTCTGAAAAGCCCCACCTGTGACTTCATGAAGCTTTGCGGGACATCCAGACACAACTATATAGGCAACATTTAAACCACCTAACTCAACAGTTCTCAGTCTTGGCTCCCTGTTAGGGCTGCCTGGGAAGGTTTTTTAAAAACCTTTATCCCGAGCCCCTCCTTCCCAGATATTTTGAGTGGGTTGTTCTGGAGTGGGCATAGGCGTTACTGTTTTATAAAATAGTTCCAATGAAGCCACTGTCAAGATGAACTGCTGTGACCACGCTTGTTTTAATTTGCTGCTCACCTGTCATCACTTTGATTCCTGTGTAAAGCTTTGTCTCCATCAATACAGGGAGATAATCAAGAGTTCTGAGTATTTCTACGTTTGTGGCTGATATTTTTCATAGTGATTCACTAATGTGATGTGGCAGAATATATGTAAATTGTGCCAGAATAAATGCTACTCATCCCTGTGATCATTATAATTCTTACTGTATGTAAATAGGCCAACATTTGTAGTTGTAGTTTAGTTTTCAATCTTCTATTTCATGTGAGTCAATTCCATGAAGTCTGATCACTTCTAATAATAAAAATGTTTCCCTTGAGTTCATTCTCTCTGTGTCTAGTCTCTGTCTCATCTCTCTCTCTCTCTCTCTCTCTCTCTCTCTCTCTCTCTGCTTGATAATAATATCAGGAAATTTTCTTGGTGTTTGAGATTGTTTAAAAGCATAACAGCTGAGGATATAGATGATGTGATTGACTGTATCAGGCCCTGTACTTAATCCTCACAGATGCAAAAGTTTTTTTAAAAAATGAAGGATTAATTTCTGGTCCTTCATAGGAGATCATGAAGTTTTCCAAGATGATTCTCGATTGGAATAGCCATCTTAAGCTACTTTTGTATAGTGGCAAAATTATCTTATGAAACTTCTTTGTCTTTCTCTGACTCCACTCTCCTGCAATGGCTTTCCTTATTACTCTTCCTCCTCTAAGTTGGACAAAAAGATGTTAGAGTATTTTCCTTCCTGATACACTGTCATGGTTCTGCATACTATTCAGAAATAATTCTTACACCTGCAAGGCGGAAACTGCACAATATATTTCAGTGTATTCTACTTGTAAACTGCACATGCTATGTCTGTGTTATGTAGTCAGGAGCACATTATAGCATTTGTTGTTTTATTCAAGATCCAGTTATTTGAAAGGCAAATCATAGGGACAACAATCCTAAAGGTTATATTAGACACTATTTCAACAATAATTTAGGCTTTTGAAAGTTGTGTTTACCTTTCGATTATGAATGCATATAACAGTGATTGGCACCAAACAGAGGCACTCTACTAAAGTTTTTAGAGTGAGTGGATGAATGAATTGGCTCTTATAACCATGGGTAGAGTAGAATAGACTGTCTCTTAAATAAGTTCTACTTCAAAGACTTGATTATTTATTACTTGTAGTACTACAGTTAAAATCACATTATCTGACTAGACATTAAGAAGCTGGTCTGCCTCAGCTTAATCTCATGTCCCCAGATAAGACTGAAAACCAAAGAATCGTACCTCATAAACTCAACACAATCTATAGAAAGGAATTCTGCATTGTTTTTGAGGGAACTGAATTCTAGCCCTCTTTCTGTGACCAACTAGCTATATTATTAACAAGTGATTTTGAACTTTCTCTAACACACACATTACTCATAGTTCTTCAGTATACAAAGAAGGTTAGCTCAGAATAAAGTGTTGCCTCTAAATTATCTTACCATTAATACTATTCCAAGAGAAGAACCTGATGTAAGGATACAGAAAGTGATAGAAAAATCTTTCAAGCAACCATAAACATAAAAATATATTTAATTTCCATAATTTTTAACTTCGTCATGAATATCTTTTAGAACACTGTGGAATTCACTTGCTTATTTATCATACGTAGAAATCCTAACTACAAGATATACACAGCAAATACACAATAGTAGCAGTACTTGTGCTCATATTAAATCTTGATAGAGTAGGAGTCAAATCATATAGTCTGATTATGATCCTACTGTCTAAAACATTTTAAATATGTTTCAATAACTTTTGAAGAACATACTGACCCTGGGCCTTTGGATAAATGAAAACAACAAAATGCTGTCAATATGAGTTCAATTTTTGGATCTAGAAATTGCAGTTAGGCCAGTAGTTTTTTTGCGTGTGTCATCTCAACCCTTGAGCTGAAAGTATCCATTCTTCTGGTCAGCATTCACTGTGCAGGAATGATAACCTAGCCACTGTTAGAACCCACCTATACAGAGTATAAATTTTTAGTTTCTCATATTTGAGTTTTCCCAAAAGCAATTTGTAAGCCTAGGACTTGAGTGTAAGTTACACTTAGTAGGTGACCTTAGGAAGCACAAGTAGTGGAGTGGGGTAAGTGTGACAAATAAGTTGGAAAGCCAGCTATGAGTATATTGATGAATGAGTTATCACTGTGGACATCTTGGAGGCAATTTTACTAGATACCCTTGGGAATGTCATGGAGAATATACCTCAAAATTTCCACTGAAGAATAAAGCAGTTAGTCCTACTATATTTTACCCTTCAAACAAACCACAATAAATATTTCCTAACCTGTAAGCTACCCCTACCTACTGACCTGGACATTGACCTCACCAAGGACGTGGTTGCACATTCTCTTCTGTTCAATGTGGGTGAACTTGTGACTGACAGAAGTGACTCTGTATTCCTTTAGAGACTGGGGCATGAAATATGTATACTCTCCAGCTTCTTCCAGCTTCTCTTAGGATACTCACTCAAATAATCTCTCCTCCAGGATGTAAGGAAGCCCAAACCATATGAGGATGACACATACCACTATTCCAGCCAATGAACCCTGCTGAGGACCCATGAATGAGCAAGCCTCCTGTTGATTTCTACCTTCACCCATCAAGTCACTAGACTTTTTCATTTTCTCAGAAGAGGCTTAAACATGAAGCAAAGACAAGTTGTTTTTGATGTATGCTTTTGAAATTCCTGATTCCTAGAATTTGTGAGCTCCCTCGTAAAATTGATGTTGTGAGCTTCTAAATTTGAAGTGCTTTCTTATGTACCAGTAAGAATAGACAGTGGAATGTTTATCCATTGATATTCACCCCAATGATTGTAAACTATAAGTCTTTGTAGGGGAAGGCCGAGTCAGGCATGGTTCCCAAAGAAAAGAAATACACGGAACAGAGATTACAAAGCAGGAACCAAGCTTTAATTTCCAGTACAGAACTTATAATAGTTCTTTATCAGCTTAGCTAAGACACAGTAAGACAAACATTCTGGATGGTCTTACGTAGCCATGTGGTACATGGGTAGTCATCCATGCTGATTCCTTGTTATTATAACAAACTCCATCATGTGCCTGTGCTAAATACCTTTGTGTCTTTAAGTACCCTCAGGTGCCTTCATAGGCCCAGGCTTGATGCATCTGATAGCCACCTCCTAAAATCCCCAAGAAAGCCTGTTCGGTGGGAAGAGAATTACAGCGATTGAGCACGTGAAGAGTGAAGTTGTCAGTGTGCAGTTCCTATCTCTTGCAGCTGTTTATGTTGATGGGTAACATAGACTCAGGACACAGGAACAGAGCAACTCCATGTTTGTCTCACCAGTAGTCAGTTAAATAGCTTATGAGCTGGAAGATGAATGTGCATACTGGCAAGCTGTAATGAGATAAATGCAATGATAAAGTTAGCATAAAATGCTCTGGCAGCTCAAAGAGTAGCATTCTACCCTTTCTTCATGATATGAGGAAGGTGTGCAAGAAGTAAAACTAAGTCTCCCAGTCTCCACTGCATCAGGATGTGAGTAGGAGAAATCAGTGACTTCTATATGCCAAACTCCTTCAGGAAAAAAAATATTTATAGACATATGTTTTTAGGATAGCATTCGGTTGATCTTCAAAGGCAAGACGGATAGGTTACAGTTAAGCATATGTTGATTCCTGGCTTTCTTCCTCAGAGAACAGTATCTTAGCTTGTACAAAATTATTTAATTAATTTTTGTTTTATTTTATTATTTTATTTCATTAATGACCTGTTATTCTTAACAGATACTTTTGAAATTTTTGGTGAGTGTATGAAGATAATATGCCCCCTCATACTGATATTGCATAAATACCTGCTTAATTCAAAAGTATTATTATCTTTAAAAAATGAAGGTAGTAAAGAGGAAATAGAAAAAAATCTCATCTTCTGCCTCTCCATATGAATACGATGGATCTTAAACACTACAATTTTGAATTAAAATTCAGACCCCTATACATCATTTCTTTCTGAAAATTTCTACAATGCTAAATAACCCCTTTTATGAGAGATATCATCTTATGAATACGTTTTATATTTGTTTCTTATTTTTAGTTAACTTTTTATCATAAATATCTAGGTAAGTATACAAAGTAGTACAGCACAATGAGTTCTTATGAATTATACACACTCTTGTAATCGACATCAGGTAGACAAAAGTACATGAGCAGCTCTCCAAAAATCTCTTCTGTGCTCTCGTGTTGGCTGTGCCACCCTAAAGGCAACTCCTATTCTGATTTTATATCATAGGTTATTGTTTCTTGCTTTGAAATCTATGTAGATGAAATCAGAACCTGTATTTTCACTTGGGTCTTGACAGTTTCATTTTACCCTACTTCCATGGGAGTCATCTACCTTGTGTAGAGTTGTTGATCTTGGCTTTGACTTTAACTGCCATGTATTTAATTCAGGATATCTTATAAGATTTTTAATTGCCAAGTATTAAATTTTTCTTTCCTAGGAAAATTCAGGAGGTCCATAAACATCGTCTGACACTCTGCTTCAAATGAAGGGACCTTTTACTAGGGGAGAGGGGTCGGGGAGAGAGAGAGAGAGATTGAAAAAGAATTAGGAGAAGTCTGGCAAGGGTGTAGGAAGGAGTATTTAGTCATTTACAGGACTCTGTCTTCTGGTGGTCTAATTTTGTAGTAGAATAATTTTCACACTATAGTAGAAGTAATACTATTATATGGTGGGTTAGTTACTTTTCTCTGGTTAATGAGACAAAATACCAGAATCCCAACGTTAAAGGAGGAAGGTTTATTTAGCTCATAGTTTACAGAGGTTTCACTCCAACATAAGCTGGCTCTAAGGAAGAGCAGCATGGCAAATAGGTCTTGCAGAGGAGATACAGTTCATGGCAATCACATGGTAGCAAAAGAAACAAGAAAAAATTTTCCCCATTGTTTATTGGCACATTTAAAGCAAAAAATGCAGTTACATTTATCATTCTGATCTTGTACCTTTACATGATATATTTTGGTTCTTATTTTTTCCCCATTCCCTGCCCTCCCTTTAGCCCTTCCACCCTTCCTTATTTACAAAGGCTTTATTTCCATATTTTCCTTTTTTCATATATTTTATTTTCCCTTATTTCCTCTCCCCTCCTCTTCCCACTTCCACTTTAGCCATTTTCTTCCTATTTCACATTCTCAGTTATACCATTTAAACCTTATTTACACTATTAGTTTTTTATACCAGATAAACTATTAGGTATTTACTCAAGTGTGTCCTATTTATTTCACTCAAGACTATAGCCTCAATATGCATCCATTTAGATATAAATATCTCTAGTTTCTCATTCTTTATGGCTGAGTAGTACTCCATTTTATATATAAAAAAACCAGAAAACAGAACACTACATCTTCTTTGTCCAGTCTCCAGTTGTTGGGCATTTGGGTTGTTTCCAAGTTTTAGCTGTTACAAACTATGCTGCTATAAACATGGGTGTGCATATATCCCTGAGGTATGATTCTTTTATTTTTATTTTTTTAAGATACCCAGCAGAAGAATAGCAGAGTCAAATGGGACTTCTAAGCCTAGTTCTTTGAGGCATCTCCTTATTGATTTCTACAGTGGTTGCACCAGTCTGCACTCCCACCAATAATGGAGAAGAGTTCCTTTACCCCATAGCCCCACCAGCATTTGTTATTGGTTGATTTCTTGGTGGCACCCATTCTTTCTGGGGTGAGGTGGTATCTCAGTGTTGTTTTCATCTGCATCTCTTGAATGAGCAGTGATGTGGAACATTTTTTTCATATATTTATTTGCTGCTTTTACTTCTTTGAGAAATGTCTGTTCATTTCAAATGCCCATTTTTGAATTGGGTCTTTATATTCAGGGGTTCTAATTTTTATGAGTTCTTTTTACATTTTAGATAGTAGCCCTTTGTCTGAGGAGCAGCTGGTAAAATGATCTTCCCACATTGTAGGTTGTCTCTTCACACTGTTGGTGGTTTCTCTTGCACGGCAAAAACTTTTTAACATGATGAAATTCCCTTTTTTGATTCTTTGTGCAAGTTCCTGTGCTACTGAGGATTTGTTCATAAAGTCTTTTCCTATGCCAATATCTTCAAGAGTTCTACCTAATTTATTTTCCAGCAAGTTTTGTGTTTCTGTTTTGATATTTAGATCTTTCATCCACTTGGATTTTAGTTTAGTAAATGGTGACAATAGGAATCTAGTTTTAATCTTTGGCAAGTTGAAACCCAATTTTTCCAAAACTATTTATTAAAAAGGCTCTCTTTCCCCCAGTGAGGATGGTTGGCTCTTTTGTCATGGATGAGGTAGTTGAGTGTGTCTGGTGTTGTTTCTGCACCTTCTAATCTATTCCACTGATCCTCAGGTCTGTTTCTTTGCCGGGACCATGCTGTTTTATCACAGTGGCTTTGTAGTATAGTTTCAAGTTGAGAATTGTCATACCCCCTGCCATGTCTCTGTTGCCTAGAATGACTTTTGCTGTTCTAGGTTTCTTCTGGTTCTAAATGAATTTTTGGATCTTTTTCCAAAGTTCTGTGAAATGTACTCTTGGAATTTCAATTGGGAATGTATTAAATCTGTATAGCAGTTTTGGAAGCATGGGTAATTTCACTATGTTGATTCTTCCTACCGAGGAGCAAGGGATGTCTTTCCATGTTCATATATCTTCTTCTATCTCTTTTTTTCAGTTTGAAATTTTCAGTGTAGAGGTCTATTTTCTCCTTCATTAGATTGATTCCTAGATATTTCATTTTTTAAAAAAATATTATTGTGAAAGGAATTGTTTCCCTAATTTCTCCCTCAGTGAGTCTACTATTTGTGTACAAGAAGGCTACTGATTCTTGAGTGTTGACCTTATATCCAGCTACTCTACTGAATCTGTCTATTAAGTCTATGAGTCTTCTGGCAGAGTTTTTTGGGTCTTCTATGTAGAGTATTATATCATCAGTAAATAATGGCATTTTAACTTCTTCCTTTCCTATCTTTGTTTCTTTTATTTCTTTTTCTTGTCTAATTGCTGTGGCTAGTGTTTCTAGAACTATATTGGATTGGAGTGGTGATAGTGGACATCCTTGTCTTGTTCTAATTTTAGCATGAAGACTTTCGGTTTTTGACCATTTAGTATGATACTGCCTGTTGGTTTTTCATAGATAGCCTTTATTAGCTTGAGATAAAGATCATCTATTAAAATTTTCTGTAGGATTTTTATTATGAATGGGTGTTGATTTTGTTGAATACTTTTTCTGCATCTATTGAGATAATCATATGGCTTTTGTTCTTGACTCTGTTCATATAGTGTATTACATTTATTGATTTACATATGTTGAAGTGTCCTTGCATTCCTGGGATAAATCCAAGTTGCTCAGGGGGTATGATATTCTTGATGATCTTCTGTATTTTGTTTGCCAGTGTCTTATTGTTGCCATTATGTTCATTGGGAGATAGGCCTATAGTTCTCTTTTTTGGTTGGGTCATTCCCTGGTTTTGGAATCAAAGTATCACTTGCCTCCAGGAATATATTTTGAAGTATTGCTTCCCTTTCAATTTCATTGAAGAGTTTAAAGAGTAGTGGCAGTAGCTCTCTAAATGTCTTGGAGAATTCAGCAGTGAAGTCATCAGGACCTGGGCTTTTCTTTGTTGGTAATGTTTGAATTACCTTTTCAATTTTACTGAATATAATTGGAGTGTTTAGATTCATTGAATCTTCTTCATTCAACTTTGAAAGTTCATATGTATCTAAGAATCTGTCTATTTCTTCTGTAGTTTCCATTTTATTAGAGTACAGGTTTTTGAAGTAGGTATTGATGATCCTCTGGATTTCTGGTGGATCTTTTGTGATGTCACCTTTTTCATTCCTAATTGCATAAATTTGAGCTTTTTCTTTCCTTTTTATGATAAAATTGACTAAGGGTTTATCAATTTTATTTATTCTTTAAAAATCAACTCTTTGCTTTGTTGATTTTTTTGTATCATTCTCTTAATCTCTCTTGCATTAATTTCTGCTCTGATTTTTATAATTTCCTCCATTGTATGAGCCTTAAGTTTATCTTGCTTTTCTTTTTCTAGGAGGTTAAGGTTCAGCATTACATTGTTTACTTGAGCTAGCTCTGCTTTCCTTGTAAGGGCATTTGCTGCTATGAATTTCCTTAGTAGAACTGCTTTCATTGTGTCCCATAGATTCCTGTATGTTGTATTGGCATTATAATCTAATTGTAGGAACTGTCTAATTTCTTCTTTAATTTCTTCTATTATCCAGTGGTTGTTCAGCAGGGTGTAATTCAATTTCCTTGTGTTTGTGAAGTTCTTGCAGTTTCTTATGCTATTGTTCTCCAGTTTAATTGCACTATGGACTGATAATATACAGGGGACAACTTTAATTCCTTTTCATTTACTTAAGCATTTTCTGTGAGCTAGCATGTGGTTTATTTTGGAGAATTACCCATGTGCAGCTGAAAAGAATATATATTCTGATTGTGTAGGGTGGAAGACTCTGTAGACATATACTAAGTCCATTTATTAAAAGAACTGTACCAAGGTACAGTTCTGTTATTTTGTTGTTGATTTTTTTGTCTAGATTATCTGTCTATTTGTAACAGTGGAGTATTGAGGTCTCCTAGTATAATTGCATTAATTCTTATTTCATTTTTCATATCCATTAATATTTGTTTTGTATAGTTGAGGGCATTACTATTCTTTGCATATTATTTATGATTGTCATTTCATCCTGTTGTATTGTTTCCTTTGCAAGGGTGTAATGGCCTTCTTTGTCTCTCTTAATTATTTTTGGTTTGAAATTTACTGTCTTCAAATAAGATAGCTACCCTCACTTTTTTCTGGGCTCCTGTAACATGAAGAACTATTTTTTATCCTTTTACTCTCAGTCTATGAATTTCTTTATGGATTAAGTGTGTTTCTTGTATACAGCATATTACTGGATTTTGGTTCTTAATCCATTCTGCCAGTTTATTTCTTTTGATTGGTGAATTGAGATCATAAAAATTGATGGTTATAATTGTTATGTATTGACCTATCGTTGTCATGTTTTTTTCATGTTGTTGGCTCTTTTATTTTTTATCCACTCCCCTTTAATTTCTTACCTTGTCTGGTATATTTGCTATGTTTGCTTTATGGAGTTGTGGACTTCATTGTATTTTCCCAGGATATTGTTTAGAATTGTTTGGAATGCCAGTTTGGTTTTCATGAACTTTCTCAAGTGTTCTTTGTCATGGAAGTATCTTATTTCCCCATCAAATGTTGAATGATAGTTTTGCAGGATACATTAGTCTAGGTTGAAGATTGTTTTCTTTTAGAACTTGAAATACCTCAGTCCAGGTTCTCCTTGACTTGAGAGTTTGTGTTGAAAAGTCTGCTGTGATTCTGATGGGCTTTTTTTTTTGCATATGATTTGTTTCTTTTCTCTAACTACTTGTAGTATTTTGTTCTTCTGTTGGGTTTCTGGGCTCTTAACTATTACATATCTAGGTGTAGATTTCTTTTTTACCATGGCTATTTAGAGTCCTATATGCCTCACTTATCTGTATGTCAAATTACTTGCCTCTGTTTGGGACATTTTCTGTCATTAATTCTGTGAACATTTTTTTTTAATGTCATTTGTACTTTCTCCTGCTACTTCATGGATTCCTACCAGTCTTATTGTTCTTTGTATCATTTGGGAGTTGTTGGATCGATTTCTCATGATCCCCTACTGTTTTTAAGAGATCTCTCTTTCCATGGTCACTGACCTCAATCCTATCTTCTGTAAGTGATATTCTATCTTCACATTCACTCCTTCTGCTGAGAGCACTTTCTATAGAGTTTTTAATCTCCTGAATATGTTTGAATCTGTTTCATGGATTCCATTTCTTTCCTATGTTGGGCATTTGCGGTTTCCGTCATTGTCCTGAGTTGTTTTTTTTTTTTTTAATCTATTTCTGTTCTAGAGTCTCTAATCATGCCTTTAATTCTTCTCACCATCTCTGTGGTTATCTGGGAAATTATTTCTGTTCTGAAATTTTCTAGAGGCAACAAGAGAAATTTAACATCTTTTTTTTTTTCTTTTTGTCCCTTTAACTTATCCAGGTTACCAGGATTAGTTCAGTGCCAAACCAATGGATGTACTGATTTAGTAATCACATGCTTTTAATCCCAGCATCACACACTCTACATTCAGCCACCTCTGAAAAAGCCCTATGACTGCATGAGGCTTTATGGAGACACCTAGACACAAATCATAGCCTTCTGCCCCTATCCCTCAAAAGACTCATGGAGATTCCTTTACGCAAAAGCCATTATTTTTAGTTCATCTCTAAGAGTTGCCAAAGTCCTAACAGCTTCAGCTTGCTCTAAATTCTAAGTCCAAAGTCTTCTCTGAGATTTATGGCAAACTCTTAGCTGTAGCTCCTGTACAAATGAAAAGAAAGTTAAACACTTTCAACATTCAATGGCAAGAGATAGACATCTCCATTCCAAAAGTTACAAACAGGGGGATACAAGGGAATGGGACCAAAGCAAGTCCAGAATCCATCAGGGCAAATATTAAATTCCATAGTTCCACTTCCAGCATCTCAGGCAATCTGTGTGGCAAGTTGTGAACTCCAAAGGGTTTGTGTGGCTCCACTTCTATGGCACTCCTGGTGGTTACAGCTCCCTGGCTTCTCTCTGGGGATGGCTCTGTTCCCTCCTTGAAGTTTTCCTCAGATAATCCCCAGTCCTGGCTTCTCCAAACTTCTGGAGTCACCACTGCACCTTTGGCTTCAAACTCGCAGCTTCATGGGATTTCTGAATATGATGACCTACCATATACATAAAAACTAGAGCTTCAATTCAGAGTACCATCAGCAGTGATTACTTTCTTGCATTGTCATAATAATCTCTGGGCTGGGAATTAGGGGCTAAGAATGAGAAGAAAGCTCTCATATCAGTATCTCCTAAAAACTGGTGCAGAAAAATAACTGTAATTGAGAGATTTTATTGGTAACTTCTATCATACAGTAATAAAGCTGCAGCATCTTCTTCACTCAGAAGGTAGTGATGTTCTGAATTGAACCTACTTCAGCAGGGGAAATAATCTATTTAGAAATGTGCACAGTGTTGTGAAGCTGACCTCCTTGGGAGCACATGAGCAATCATTTGGGGAAAAAGGTGTAAGAAAGACCTAAGTTTATGATAAGTGAACAGGTCTAGAGGCTCTGATCATGTTTCATCTTACTCTTATGAACCTTTAAATTCTTTGTAAAGAAATATGAGCTATTTATGGCTTCTGATATATTTTAAGTATATATAATATTATGAATAGCTGAATGCCCATGAGCCAGTTTGCTAAAGGAAACTATAAGAAAAAGAAGGAATTTTAATGTCCTTTTTGATACTGGTCAAACTGCGTGTATATAATACCTTTAATATTTGCTACCCTGTTATAAGGCAGTTATTAACAAAATTGAATGGTTACTCTCATGCCTATATTTTCATGCATGGGAAACTGAGACTTACACTAACTTACCAAAGGTCACACAACTGGCAGAGCTGACTCTGAATCTTAAATGATCAGACTTCAGAGCCAACACTTGTGAGGACCACATATGTTATGAGCACCATATATGCCTTGTAGAGAGGGATTCTATAGCTGAAAAACATGGTGCAATTATACCAAATTCAGATGATTATTAAAACACTAAAATGCTATGATCCCTTTTTCTTGATTGATTGATTGATTGAGACAAGGTCTCATCATGTAGTTCAGACTGGCATTGAACTCACTATGTAGCTCAGGCTGGGCTTGAAATCATGGCAATTTCCTTCCTCTAGAGTGCTGGACCACCACGCCTGGCTGGTATGATCTGTTTAAATGGCCGACCAGAAATCTTGACCATAATAAAGCTCTTAATAAGCTTTGGCTACTATTATCCTTAACAAAAAATGATGAGATGATGAGAGAATGATTAATTTGGAAACATTAATAAGGACAAGATAGAGGGCTCAGAAATAGCATTTTTTAGGGATTATGTATAACATGACAGATTGGTACAATGGGGAAAAAAATCTTGCTTTAAAACTGGGGCACTGCTGTTTCTTTTTATAGGTGGCTTTTGGCAAATCACGCAACCTCCTTGAATCTCTTTCAGGATCTTGATGATGGCAACAATATTCCCTACCTTTCAGAAGCCATACAGAGCTAATGTAAAAAGTGCTTTAAAAATATCTGGGATATAATAGAAACCTTGTAGAAATTATTTCCCATCCCAGGAACATCTGTGACTCTGGACTAGAAGATGAAACTGTGATCAATGAGGGGAAGTTTAGATTTGGTCTCCAAACCATTTTTTGTTATAGCCGTCCTCAAAAGAAAGTACTGGTTCTTCTTGAAAGCTAAGGTTGTATTCAGATAAGGGGTGGGCTGGATGAGTCATTTGACTGATGTCCTTTAAAGGGCCTGGAAACAAGAAAACATTCATATAACCTTAATGGGAGTTTCCTTGGAATCACTCCAGCCACAGCAGTATCCACTGACCTTGTCTACAGCAAACTCAGTGACTGGAAGTGATAGCACATAGGTCTGATGTACTGTCTACTTCTGGTCACCTTCCTTGCTATGCTTTGCCTTTTTTTAGGTAGTGGGGGTCTATGTTGGCTTCTTAATGACAGCATCAAGGTTCATGGCTTTACTGAAATATTTTTCATTCATTCTATTTATTCTCCAATTCTTCTTTCCCCTTTCAAACCAGGAAATGAGCCTTTCCATTTCTTATGCTTAGGCTTCTGTTGAGGAAAAGGTACCATGAAGCAGGAAGGGAAATAGTAGAATGACATTGAAAATAGTGTTAACTGATTCTTGGTGACACCTGGTAAAGGTAATAAGTAAGATAAGTAGCTCAAGGAAGTTACACTACAGTGGTCTTTCCTAACAGGGAAGAAGGACTCAGGTTCACCTCCAAATATAACAGAGATAAATAGAAATTATCGACAAAAAGCAGGGAAGAATTAAGTGGATAGAAAATTACTAAAAAGAAAAAACAAAAGTAAAAAAGATTCTGCCTAAATAACTGGAGACAGGATTGTTGCTTGAGGGAACCAGGGTGAGAACATATTGAGGGTGAGGAATATTAAATTTGATCTGAAACCAAGAATGAAGGAATTCTGCTAAACTGACACAGCATGATTCTTACTAAAACTGGACTAACCAGGTGAAAGACAGAGTCAATGTTTAGGGATAGTCAAAAAGAGAGCTCAGAAGAGCCTGACTCAAGTTGAGTCAAAAAAGAAAGGCTTTGTCAGAATCAAAGAATTATCCTAACCCAAGAAGAGTTAGAAGACTTCTATCCTGTGATCAGGAAGGACTGGCAAGGCCAAAGCCAGATGCTGGCAGACCCCAGAAACGTCCTGAATTCAGATGGAGATAGGGTGGGAATCCTCTGTAAGACTAAAGTCAAGTCTTCCATCAGCCTGTTGAGATGAAGGTGAGACTCTGTATTAATCATATTTTTTTTCATATTTGAGACACAATATCCAACACCTACAACTTAAAAGGAGGAGAGGTTTAATTTGGATCCTGGTTCAGGCTATTTAATCCATAGTTGGTTGGCTCCAAAGAGGAAACATCATAGTGGAAGGACTTAGTAGAGGAAAACTGCTTGCATATCACAGCTAGGAAGCAGAGAGAGAAAAGAGGAGCCAAGGAAGGAGATAAACCTCCAAAGCTAAACTCCCAGAGACCCACCTCTTCCAACCAGGCCCTAACTCCCAACAACACAGTTAACTACAATTACATTAATAGATAGTGTCCCCATTATTCAATTACCTTCCAAAAGCCCCACAACTGAACACATGAGACTTACGGAGGACATTCTAGATTTAAGCCATAGCAGTGTCTGATTTAGGTGGATCATTAAAAAGTAAGGAATTATTGTTTCTGCCATGCCTGATTTTGTAGCTAACAATTTATATTTTCCACAAGAATAAACCCAATTGAAAGTTTAAGGTCATAATCTCTGGTACTTTCATAACGATCAGAAATGTTGCCGTGTTAACCTATCCAAAAGTAAGGCCAGACAGAGCCTGAGAAATACAAAGCGATCCACTCCGACATACCATCACTCTCAGCAGAGGTCAGGTAAGTGAAAACCATTATTGTAAATTCCTGAGCTCTTAATTGCTTTCTCTCCAGCTTTGAGAAATGCTGCCTCAAAATGATATCTATTATTTTCAGCATTGTTTTTTTCTGCTCATATTTCAGGAAACCTGGCAGAAGACAGAAATGTAACTATGCTACGCTGGTGCTGCTTAGAGTCCTTCTTCCTTCTCCTCCTTGTTCAGCTTCCACTTAGCTTTTGCTTGGTTCTGAGAACAGTAGGCCTAGAGAAAGCTATTGCTGATTGAAAGGACTTTAGAGTCCTGAAAGGAAAGTATGTGGTGAAACTGAAGTGTCAATTCTTGAAGGATTAGCACCTTTCTGTGTAAGGAAAAGGATGACTTCAGAAATTGATCCCTTCTCGCATTAAGCAAGGCAAAGTGGGCAGAACTGAACAGGGATTTGAGATGCTGCCAGCTGCTTTGGTGCAGAGGTCTGTTGTCACCTCTGCATGGGGGCAGTCTCTCTCAAGCTTAGCTGGCTTCAAGCAGCTAATGAGCCTTCTGCAGGCCCACTTGATCCCTTCCTTCTTCAACTTGCACCCTTGAAGGTAGGTGAGAAGGATAAGGTCCCGAGAAAGGGGGAAAGGGGGTAATTGGACCCTGTTAGCCCCACCCCACCCCCGTGTCCTGTGTCCGTGGTCAGGCTGATCTTGAGCCTTGTGACAGTCAGGCAGCTCTGATGACAAGCCAGCTGGCCTAACTGTGCGAGGAGGTGGGAAGATAAGATATGGAAAGATGAATGAAGTCCAAAAAGGTGCCCAGACCTCTGAGTGATTGCAGAGTGAGGGGCTTGTGTGCTGTCTTCACAAGCTATGATGGACAGAAGGTCACATCCACCTGATTCAATTCTGCTTTGTGAAGTCTCCTCATCTCATACTGACATTTTTTACTTTGATAGCCCTTCTTGTTATTTGTATTTCTCCTTCTTACTGTCTCCTAATAGAGGAAGATATTGTCAGAACTTGTAAAAGTCTCAGTAATTATCTATGAAAACTTTGCCCTTTATAGCAGCAGAAAATGAGAAGTATGAGTGACTGGCCAGGCTAATGACACACCATGGATCTTCTACCTCCCCAGAATGATGGCTCTGGATCTTCTACCTTCCCTTCCTTCCCTTTCCGCTCTCTCCTTCCCCTCCCTTCCTCTCCCTCATGCCCTTCTCTCTTCCAGGAGTTAGGGCCTTATGGGAAGAGGTGGGTCACTGGGAGCATAGCTCTGGAGGTGTATCTCCTTTTCCTGTCTGCATTTCACAGTCCCGTCACCTGCTGAAAACCACCCAATTTCAGGGCTTCTGTTTGACCATCTGTGCAGTGAAGGCCGTGGTTAGCATCTCAGTGGCAGCGACAGCTCCATGTGTTCACCAAATCTAGGGCTTTTCCTTCTGAAAATGTGGAAAACTCCATTTTCCAGCCTTTATTATTTTCAACCCTATTACTGAGTTGTGGCCAGCGGGATAGGTGGAAGTGACAAGTCATTTCAAGATTTGCTCAAAATACACCCTCCTCACTCTTTTTCCTTTGCATGGTGACCTTGGAGAGTATGTGGCGGGAGTCAGGCGTGTTACAAGATGGAGCATGACTGCAAAGAGTGTTATGAGCTCTCCTTCTCACATCCACACGCTCTTCCTTTCTAATCTGCTACCTTGGCCCGTGCCGCAAAAAGTACTAAACCTGTGTGAAGTCACTGTGAATTAGGGACTTTTTGTTTTACAGTGGTTATTATTCCCTGACTAATAAAATCTCAAGGTTATTTTCAGCCTCAGTGTCTTCCTACTCTGTGGATCAGTGTTACTTTATTTTATTCTTCTGCATCAGCTTTTATTAAGTACCTACAGTGCCTAAATTGTGCTACCAACATTTACATCAAAACATAGTTGCTTATGTCTTTCAGAGCCTCTCTAGCCCCAAATCAAAATAAAAAATGATGAGGGATATTCAGTGTCTAAAGCATAGCTTGCCTTTCCTTCCTAGTCTTTCTACTCACAACCGTGTTAGAAAGGTATTCGGGAGGAATGGCTTTCAACTATTATTATCCAGCATCATTTTAAGGAAATCTCAAAGCAGTTGTTGAGTATCAATAGGTTAGTCATAGAGGAATGGAGAGCAGACGTATTTCTAATTGCCAGGCTGCAGGAAACTTGAAGTAATACAACACTACCCAGTCCAAAGGACTATGTGACACTATTTCAACATATCTGTGTTATACACAGGATTTGGGGTTCTTTTGAAACATCTTTAAATCAGGTCCATAGACAAGCACTATCCATCCTCATTAGAACTGTCAATTCTCTGCTGGCTGCGATGCCCACTCCTACTCTCAGATTCTTTAGGTACAATTTTCTCCACAGCACTGTAGCACAGCATATCCATCTGGCCAGTGAAAGAATATAATAGAGCATATTTTCAGCATGACCAATTAGATGTGCAACTCCCATTAACAACAACAGGACTTACACTCCAGATTCTTCCTCAATAAATCTGCCCTTTCCCCTTATGAGCAACAGATGGGTTTTCCACAATGGCTCATTACCTTCTGGCTCAGCTCTGCTGCCAGAAGTGAAATATAAAGTTATTTATGGAGGGAGAAAGATGCATAAGTCACTGTGGATTACTTTCTGCCATCCTTTTTCATTTATTTAGTTAGAGTTTTCTATTGCTCAAGATGAACAAGTTAGAGAAGATGGTGGTGTGCCCACTGGGAATCAAGATGGATGTCCCTTCAGCTCTGTACTTTTCCCGATGGCCACAGATCTCTTGGATGATACTGAGTTTCTCACAAGAAATGGTAATTGGGATATTTCCAGAGAGAAGACACTCATTCCTCAAAAGATTCTCAAGACTCTGACAAGCCATCTCTGTAAAGTTTGGACAGTGGGGGCAGATGTCAGGGCCGCTTAACTGCACGTGATGCATTTGAGAAAAGAAAACAAATTGCCTCTTTAAGGAATGCCAATATTTCTCAGAGCTTGACATTTCAGTCAGATAGAGATTATTTCTCTATCAATTGGGGAAGAGACAGGGAGCCAGTCTAAAAGCTTGCCATGATAGACGTTTAATGGAAAAGGAACAGTATAATGATGAAACCATAAAGAAAAAGAGAGGAGAGATACGGAAAGGATCTAGAGAAAGCAATGAGTACAGTGTTGTCAGACTTTGGGAAGCTGGGCCAAACGTGCCATGCGAACAGACTTCAGCTCAGACCAGTTTGGCCATGGGAAATTCTTTTTATGTCCATGTCTTAGTTTCTCATCTAAAATGAAAATAACAATGGAGATGCCATAAGCTTGATGCAAGGATTAAACGTTTTAATATTTGCAAAGAATTTATAACAGTGCCAACCATATAGTAAGTGCAATATCTATGTGTTGCATAAAGAAAATCCTACCCGCACTGAACATTACTTGCTTTTTCTTCCCATGGAGTTTACTGGTTGCCTACTCTAGGGTCTCCCCTCAGGCTGCAGGAGTCAATATATTATCCAATCTGTATTCTTCCTTAAGATTTTTTTTTTTTTTTGGCAGGGGATGGATATAAAGGGAAGATTAGCCGGGCATGGTGGTGCATGCCTGTAATCCCTGCACTCAGGAGGCTGAGGCAGGAGCATTGCTGTGAGTTCGAGACCAGCCTGGGCTACATAGTGAGTTCTAGGTCAGTCTCAAGTACATAGTGAGAACCTGTCTCAACCCTCTGCCAAGAAAAATAAATAAATGGAAGATTATTTGTCCCTCCCTAGAGGATAAGGCTGTGAGATAAAAAAACAACAAGAATATGCTTCCAAAAGCCATGTGCTCTGCACCATGTTGCCCTAGAAAAACTGATTAGCAATAGAATAAATGCATGGAGCACAGAGGGACTGCGGTGAGAAAAGAAGTCCAGCACCAGCAGAGTTCCA
The DNA here is from genome assembly GCF_012274545.1 of Fukomys damarensis. NCBI lineage: Eukaryota > Metazoa > Chordata > Mammalia > Rodentia > Bathyergidae > Fukomys > Fukomys damarensis. Next base: position 24,024,046 of record NW_022900940.1, on the reverse strand, counting down.
GACCTGAGTATGTCAGACGCTTCTCCTGGAAGGTGCAGATATGAATGACATTTCCTTTTTGGGACAAGAGGAAGGGTGTGACCAGTTCCAATTAGTTTTCTGACACCTCAGGTTTGATTCAGAGCATGTGATTTTAACTGTTGCCAGGACACCACTAAGCCGAGGGAAGCCATTTCTTCTCAGGTAGTCGGTTGCTCTCATGGAGAAAAACACTGTCCTTATTACAGCAAACCTGACTCTGCAGAATCCCCTCATCCTTCCTCATCCTTTTCTCAGGAAAACCATAAACTCATTTCTCATTTACATGAGAAAATTACAACATTTGAGCATAGTTTTTATTACCATAACTTTACTTCCTTGGGACAAACATGCATACCAGAAGATTTTGTGAAATATCAATGAGAGGTAGACCTTAGCACATTCGAAGGTAAATAGCCATGGCCAAAAGAATGCTTGCTTACAGTTTGATCACTGCTGGATTAACATACTGCCAGCCCTTCACTGGAAGGAAGGGAGATGCTAGGCAGCCTTGCACTCCAGGGCTGGTGATTCTGACTTTTGCTACCGCTAAACCAGGAATTAACTAACAGTGCATAAATCCAACTGCAGTTTTTGTTTCTTCAATTTCCTTTAGGATTGACAATAATTAAGACAGATAATATGCTAACTGGCATCATATATCTTGAAAATAGAGTTTTCATTTAAGCGTCCATTTGGCAGCGAATGTACTGGACCACTACTTATTTTATCTTTAAAAGAGTTTTAAGAGAAAAGAGCACATTTTAAAATCTAATTTCTCTTCCTGAGAAGGAAAATTAATGACTAGAACACAGGAAATCTCTTTGCTTGGATTTCATGTTTCCAGTCCTAGAGGTCTGACTCTAACTGGGATTTTAATGCTGTTTAGAAAGCAAAAGTGATGAAATAACTTCTTGCTCTTTAAAAAAATTATAGTCAGTGGAATGGGAAGGCCTCAGTTACAGCTATTAAAATAAAATGGGGTGCATGGGGGAGACAATTACCACAGCATTTATTGCGTATCAAAAACTGATATGTTTTTCTATCTTGTGAGAAGTAATAAGAAGTACCACTGGAATTCTGGGAGTCCTAATAGATTTCCAAATCTTTCTGAAAGACTGCATGTGGAATAATTAAAACCTCGATTAAGTTTCATTACTGAGCAGCACCACTTTCTATTTAAGCACTTCTGTTATGTTCAGAAAGCCAAGAAACATTGTACTGGGTCATAGTGACTTACATCTTTTGTCACAAATATTCTGCTCAAATTACAATTAGATATCATTACTCATCTTTTTAAAGGCTAACGTTATGAGGTCAGATGCATCAAGTCCTACCGTGGATAAGGAGCAACTGGAACTCTCACACACTGTTGAAGGTACTGCAAAATAGTACACCCACTTTGGGTAATATTTTGGTGTACTTCCATGTGACCCAGTGATTTTATTCTTTACAACAACCTATGTTTAAAATTATTCATATCAAAACTTGTATATGATTTTGCTTGGTCTCAGGCATGAGAACTAAAGGATGGTGCTCTGGCATGCTGAGTAACTGAACTAAAGGACTTTGGAAAGCCTGAGAGGGACCTCAGAAACGAGATCTCTCTCACCTCCTCCTGCCCTTCTGTTTCTGGACTCCAGTTGTTCCAGTGAGGCATAGATAGCAGATTTCTTCTTTCCTAAATCAAAGGTATGAGAGCGATTTTCTCCCAAATCAAATCATAAAGCCTAGAAGTATTACTTTAGCCTTCCTCTGTCTTTGCATATAGAAACTGAACACAAAGAATTTCCCCGAGGTACATAAGTCATAAAATCCTCATCTGGAGAGGCTCTGTCCTATACCTGGAAGGTAGGAATGCTGCACAGAGAGATAAAAAGAAATTCAAATAGGCCTTTCTGGGATTCCTTAATCTAATACCATCAGCTAATCCCCTTTAGCTAATCCCCAATCACATAGCTATTCACATAGTTACCTATACTTCCTCAAGACTAAACACAAAAGCAATTTGCCCTACATCTTTGGCATTCTGAAGGCTCCCATGACATGACACATAAAACTTTGATAAGTGAGCTTTATGAGGGGAGAGGAAAACTATCACACCTTTCTGCCTATACAAGTGTTTGTAGCACTTTCATTTATGTTGCCCCAACATAGAAACAACCCAACGTCCATAGCTGTGGAATATATACAAAGGGCAGTGGAGCCACAGAGTCGAATATTGCTCAACAGTAAGAAAAACAATTTACTAGCTCTTGGAAGGCTGAGGCAGGAGAATATCTGTGAGTTCCAGGCCAGCCTGAACTAGACAGTGATACTGTCTCACAGAGCAAAGACAAAAGAAAAAAAAAAGTAACTAATGCATGAAAAAAAGTGATATTAATTGAATTAATGTAAGTAGAAGCCGATGTAAAAGTTTATATTGTTTGATTCCACTTAGGCAAAACTGTAGAGATGGAGAACAGTAATTAACTGTCTGGGAGTGTTGGAGGTGAATAATTGTCAAGAGAGATGAGACTTTTGAGTGGTATGAAAATGCTGTATGTCATGTTTGCGGTGAGGAGTACATGAATGTATAGACTTTTCAGGATTCATGATATGGCATAACTGAAAATGAATTGTTTTGCCTGGAAATTATGTATTAACAGACCTCACAGTTAAAAGTGCTGCACAGCAAAGCACTTCAAGGCTCAGTAGTTTAAAATGCTCCTTCCTGGCTAGGTCCACATCTGTAATAACCTGCACCATGAGAGCCTGAGGCAGGAAGATAGAAAGTTCAAGTTCAACGTGGGCAAATTAGAGAAGTCTTGTTTCAAAAGAAAACAAAAATTAAAAGTCTAGAGGCATTAAACAGCTCAAAGCAAAGTAACAGGATTCTGCCCCTAACACCACAAAAACGAGCTCCTCATTGCACCGAGCCTGTGGGTTGGTGGGTGTCAGGGGATATCGTAGGCTCGGCTGGACACAGATGTTGCTGCTCTGATCTTGTTGCTGGTCTGCAGGTTGAGATCCGTCCTACAAGTCTCCTCCCTAAGTTGTAGGACATGTGGCACATGTTCTGATGGTAGAAACACCACAGATTAATATTTCAAGTATTTGATTACATTCGATCTGCTAAAATCCTATCAGAAAGAAATCGCATGGCTTAGCTCAAGTTTCAGAGGTAAGAAAGTAAAACTGGGGAGAACTGCATGAAAATGCGAGAACAAAGTATTAGCATATTAATCCAGTCTTATAGAAAGGTCTTTATTGAATTGTGATTCACTAGCTAAGGATAGTAGGGGAAATGGGCACGGGAAGATTATTTTTTCTTGTTTTCTAGATTACAGTTGAAGATGTTCTTCAATATTTGGACCAAAAATTCATATTCTGTTTTTAGAAAAAACAGTATGCTTGCTTTTATTAGGCAATGAGAAGCTTATGATTCACTTAGATTGTTTTTCTTATCGGTAACCAGGAAACCGGAAGCCAATTATCATGCTCAGCTGAGATAACCAGAATTGTCCAGGCTCTTCACATGTTTCCTCACGGCGGGACCTATAAACTCCTTTTTGTACGTATCTTCCTTACTCTCTGTTCTTCTATTGCGAGGTTCTCAAATATGTTTTAAAAATAAGTAGAAATTCAAAAGAGGAGGATGCTAAGTAATGCGAAGCACAGAGGGCCTCAGGGCAGTTGTAGAACGTTTGCCATCCAATCATTTTCTCTGAATATACCGTGTAAACTTTGCAAATCGCTTAATCTTTCGTGTCTTGATCTCTTAATCATTTTATAAGGCTAATTATGTCTCCCTCTGCTTACTTTTTAACATAATGGAGAAAACATGCGAAGTCACAATGCATTTTTGGCAAATAGACTCTTTGGTTATAAGCCACTTTCATTAAGTGAACACACAGGTGTGACTCTGGCCCTAGATGAAGCCCATATTGTTCTATAAATGGAACAAAAGCCTGCCCTTGATTTCTTGCAGTGGCTTTGCCTGCCAAGTGATTCAGGAGATTTGTAATAAGCAGGAGAGGCTCAACTTCAGCTCACTTGCACTTTCAAACCTGTACAAGAGGATGCCAGTTCTTCAGTTGCTGACAGTTGTGAAATGAGCCTGATGTCTGAGGTTGATTTTAAGTAGAAAGCTTGCTACGGTCCTAGAAAGATCTTGAGGGATTTACAGTGTCAAAGCCAAAGTTGCAAGAAGTGCAAGGATAAAAGAGCTTGCATAATCACAGAGGGCCAGCTTCTAGAGTAGTGAGTCATTGGTATGATAGAGGTGACTGTGCTTTGGTGAGAGGGTAGGCAGGAAGCTTCCAGATGAGTGTTATTAGTTCTCCAGCCTGTTCATACCCTACCTTTGACCCTTAGTGTAGCATTGGCCAAGGTTGCAGCTTCTTTTAGTCTTTTATTTTCGATAAAAAGCAAGAAGAAAATGATCAGAATACACAATCATTTTGAATTTTTAGAGATACGCGTGTCATATGATTTGTAACCTAGGTGAGCCTAGGGAACATGTTTGATTTTATCAAAGTTTAAAAACCTACGTGTTTGCAAGAAACCTGGGTCAGTGAAAAATTACTTAAAGGTCAGTACAAAATTATACATTAGAGTTTTATTTCTCAAAGAGCCAGACACTGAGGAAAGCATCATTCTATAACTAATAATTTGAGAGTTAATCAATTAGAATTCCCTCTGTAGAGTTTGTTAAAATGAAAACTCGAGCCAGAATCACTTAAATTGCATAATAAAAGTGAAAATAAATTGGAAGTTCCCTGCAGACACCTTGAAATAGAATTTCAAATGTGGAGCACTACACAGAATTTTACCTTTAAATAAGTTCCTATGCTAATATTAAAAGATAATATGATGAAAATTGTGATATTTAAACAAAATCTACCTTAAGTTATGAATCAGGAACCTAGGGTTTTGCTTCAACCAGGTGCACTATCTTAGTCACTTTATCGTCTCTGAGACATAATACCAGACACCTGCAATTTAAAGAAAGGTTTATTTAGGCTCATGGTTTCAGTCCATCATCAGTGAGCTCCAAAGCAGGAAGGAGTGGTGGAGGGGCCTGGGCAGAGTGTAGTTGTCCACATCATGGTGGGCAGGAAGCCGAGAGAGCAGAGCAGTGCCCATCACCCAACAGCCAGTTATCTGAAATAAGCCCATGAGCCCATCACCCTTTCCAAGCCCAGCACGGGGAGCCATTCCAGATCCAAAACACAACATGCATCCACCCAGAAAATAAATATGGAACATCACTCCACTTCTTTGTTCATCTGAAAAGCAATTAGCTTTGTACCACTAAGAGTTCTTATTTTCTTGGGCATGGTGGTACATATCTGTAATCCTAGCTCCTCAGAAAGCAGGGGCAGGAAACTTGCAAGTTCAAGGCCATTCTGGGCAACTTAGTGACACCCTTTCTCAAATCAAAAAACAAGAAGTAACTGGGGGAGTAACTCAGTGGTAGGGTGCTCCTCACTTCTATTCCCAGTACTGAAAAAGAAAAAAAAAAAGAATTAGAACTTTAATTTTTTTATTACTATATGTTTGCTGTATGTGAAATTTACTTTCATCTCGGGGAGTACATGTACACACCACATCTTGATTCTTTTATATTTCCCTCTTCCTCTTCCAGCTCTAAATCTCATCTCCATTTTTATTATTATTACTATTTTTAGTTTATTTTTACAACATTTAATATTTACACTCATTGTGAGTATTTGGTATGAGTACCTGACACATTTTAAAGGTTTTTTTACTTATAATTTAAATGGTCTTTTCACAAATCTACTTTTTGGCAGCTTCTGCTACCAACAATCTCAGGTCAATGTCAGTGTGCAGGATTGTTTATTGCTTAGTATTATAAATTATTTTTTCATTATCATGTCCTACATATGTGAGTTGACTGGAAATATATTAGCGGTACCTTGTAGTGGGAAGATATCTATTGAAAAGCCATCTATTGATAAATAAATAGTCATAAAACAATCCATATGAACTATGCCAAAAAAGCTCAATTAAATGCCATCTTTTATTTTTTTCAGATGTTTTAATCATTGCCTTGCATAGGGAGGATTTACTTAAACTAGCCAAAGACAGGGTGCTGTCGTCTTTCTGTCGGGTGTTTGGAAACTAAGATCCTTGGATTTCCCAGTCATTTATACCTTACTTCTTGACATCGCACCACAGGTGAAGCTGTGCACCTCAGTACATTTTTCTTACAGCGCATTCTCACAAGACTGGAAAAGAGCACTGAGCACTTAGCCAATCCAAATACCCTTGATCCCTTTTTTTCACCAATGCTAACCTACTTCTAACACCCCTCGTGACATAGCCATATTGACTTCACAAACAAAAAACAAATTTCTGATATTCACTGTGTTAATTTAGAGACTTTGGGTACTGGTTGAGGTAAGGTCAACAGATGTGCTTTGTAGTAGTGTTTCCGTGTGCAGCACACATCAACTTGCTAGCTGAGCAAAGCTGGAGAAAGCGAGTAAGAGTGGGTGGCTATTTGTATCTGGGTTGTTGCCTTTTCAACCGACATTCAGAGATTATTTGTCTTTCTATGCTAAATTACTTTAAAATAAATTATACATATCATGAACTCAATTAAGGAAATTTTGATCAATTGATTTGCTAAGCCCAGAGCTTTGTGTAGTGGCACCACAGTGGGTAGCCGTTCCTTTTTCTTTCATTAATTGTAACGGTCTAAGTAAACAAATACATCTATTAATGATACCACTTAATCCTCATCACAACCTGTGCAACATTATTACCAGTATATAGATAAGAAAACTGACATCTAGAGAGCCTAACAGAATCTCTTAATGTCTTATTTCATACATAAAGGAACTCGTATTCTCACGGAAGTCTTTCTGTTGCTCAAGTTTAGGTTCTTTTCATAGCTCCAGTATACCTCCCAGGGGCACAGAGCGTGAAAGACCATGATACGTTTAAGAAACATAAAAGTTCAAGTTGGTTAAATGTTGGCTATGAAAAGGAAGAACAGAAGATTATCTGAGTAGATAGGTGAAATTTATCTGAAAGCAATATGCTGTGATGTGTAGATAACGGGCGAAACAACACTTTTGATAGATTAGTAACCTCATTCCAGCTATGATTTAAAAAGATGGATCTGGGAGTAGTTATTGAAATAATTTGAAGTTGAAAATAGGTGGCAAGACGAAACCCAGCAGAAAGCAAGTAGCAAGGAACGTTAGAAAGAATAGTTGCAAGACCAATAATTAAAACTGCATGGGTAGAGTGCAATGATTTATTGAAGTGAAGCAATAGGGAGGGGGAGGAAGCTAACTCAAAGTTGGATGCCTGAGTTACTGTAAAAATTGAAAAACATAAATAGTGGCTAATGTGAGTAGAAGCTTGTTGGTGATCTAGGAAAATGGTTCCCAAATTTGTGTGGACTCACATCTTCCAGTCCAGACTCACATGTTTCCCGCATCGAAGGTTCAGGGCCTCAGTTCTACAGCTGTGCTGAGCAGCCTTTAAGAGGGGTAGATACCTACTGTGGACTTCTGAAAGTTTAATTAAATAAAAACACAATTCTATCAGTAATTAGCATATGCCAAAAAAATCTTTATTTCCTTCATGAAGGAACCAGCAAGATGTAAAAGCTAGTTCAAAGCTGGCAATTATCAAGCTAATAAAGCTAGATAAGATGAAGTGAGTGCCTATTCACATACTACTTCAAGAGAAAGTAATAGAAATAACTTGCATCTTTTAAAAAATTAATATCTTTACAGAATTGTGATTTTACAGAGTTATCATATATATGTAGTTTAATTAATGGCAACGGTAATCTGGGCTGCTCAAAAGAGCCTGAGGAAAGCTCCATGCCACAGCAAGTCATGAAGGATCCTGCTTTCTGCTTTATTTCTGAACTCTGAACACTGAACAATTCTTTTGTCATTCAACGTACATTGCTTGCCTGAAGTCACATTTTACTGGAAAGTGTCTTTTTCCTGACTCCACCCGGGTGCTTTCGGAGCAGGTCACGTTCTCTATGAAAGGTACCCTGCTCTCAGGGTACTCTGCATCCCAAGGCTGAGAAAGGGCTCCGGAGAGGGCTGGATAATTGGAATTGCTGCCTTTTCATCTCTCTTACATTACCCAGAATTCCCCAAAGTGAATGAAATCAGACTAAGTGTGTGTTTTCAATTTACAATATGTGAAACTAGAGTTTTCGTAGTGACTGGAATAATAAATTGAGTCACTTGAATGAACCGATTAGTCATACGTCACTTTATTATTGTCAAATATAAACATTCAAATTATCAACTTTCATATCAAAAAATGATTTCTATATAATGCTATATCATATAATACATTTTTATTTTGAACTCTGTGGTCTTTCATTTTTATTAACATGTCTTTGTTTCCATTTTTATACAAAGATATAACCGATATACTTACTTCAGATTCTCTTTTATTCCAAGATGATGTTCTACAACTTCTTTTCTTAAAATGCGGTGGTCGTATGTCTGTGTGTGTGTATACAATGATAGTGACAGAAGATTAGAAAATGCCTCTTTTTGGTAAGTTTTTGCTTTTATTTTGTGGTACACAGGCCCTTCATGCTGAGTTACATCCTTAGTGTCTACCATCCCCCCTTTTAAATTTAGAGAAGGGATCTCACTAAATCACTAAATTGCCCAGGCTGGATTCAAACTCTTCATCTTCCTGATTTAGCCTCTCAGAGGGCTGGGATTACCAATGTGTACCATCATGTCTGGCTAAGTAGTTAAGACATGAGGTATGGTGATGAAGCCTATCATCCCAGCTCTGCGGACACTGAGGGGAGAGGATTGCCACAAGTTTGAGGCTGCTATGAATTGCATAGTGAGATTGTCTCAAAACAAAAAAGGGAGAAAAAAAAAGAAAGAAAGAAAGAAAGAAAGAAAGAAAGAAAGAAAGAAAGAAAGAAAGAAAGAAAGAAAGAAAGAAAGAAAGAAAGGGGAGAAAATAAGAGAAAAGAAGGAAGCCAGGAAAAGAAAGGAAGGAAGGAAAAAAGAAGTGGATAACCCTATCTATGTTCCTTATTTGTTTTGGGGGGTTTGTTTTGTTTTGTTTTTTGGTACCAGGGATTGAAATCAGGAAGAAAGAAAGAAAGAAAGAAAGAAAGAAAGAAAGAAAGAAAGAAAGAAAGAAAGAAAGGGGAGAAAATAAGAGAAAAGAAGGAAGCCAGGAAAAGAAAGGAAGGAAGGAAAAAAGAAGTGGATAACCCTATCTATGTTCCTTATTTGTTTTGGGGGGTTTGTTTTGTTTTGTTTTTTGGTACCAGGGATTGAAATCAGGACCTCACACTTGGGAGGCAGGAGCACTACTACTGAGCTAAATCCCTGGCCTGGAAATAGCTTTCTTAAGAAAACCATCTCTGGAAATCATTCTAGAAAATAGCAAAGAGCGAAGTCATGTTATTATTCCAATTGTTCAAAGTTTAGCTTCAAACCATGCAATCCTAGAAAGCAGATTTTTTTCCCCACTCCAACAGTAGGCTAGTTAGTTCATTCAGGGTCAATTCACATTAGCTGAGAATAACCTGTAAAACTAGCCTAAGATGTAGAACAAAGCTGTAATTGATTAAAATTTGAATTCTAACTACAAAGGAGAGGGAATAATTAAGCTCAGTATGTCTCCCTGGCCTCATCCAACCCTACCAAGTTACAATCAATCTCACAGAGGGTGGTAGGATGTAATTAAAGCAAGGGACAGTGGTTTTGGGATTTGGAACTGGCTTACTGAAAGCTTCAGGCTTTCCACTAGGGCAGGGTACTGGGCCAGAGAACCCTATCTCTTGAAGAGTGCTTTCTCCCTGGACATTGTATGCCTTTATATTGATGCATCTTTTATTGACCATAAGGCTAAGAAAACCTCTCACAACACATCTTTCTTTTCTGATGGGTGTAATATCTTCCATCTGGTCTGGAAATCATCTTACCTGTTAAGCGACGTTTTACATGATTCTACTCTGACCCATGACAATTGATGTTGTAAATGATGACATCTGCTTTTTTCTTTCATAGCTCTGATTTTTAGCAAATGTCAACTTTTCCCTCACACCCAGTCACTATGTTCTTTAAAAGTTACAGAGATTGAAGCCTTAGCTGACAAATCAAGTATAGAGGAGAAAAGATTTCTTTTCTTTGCATTGTAAGTTCATAGCTGAGACTTTTATACCAAATGCTAGATTAACAAAATGAGGTTATACATGTTTATTTGATATAAGTTTTACAACAAATACAAGTCTTTAGAAATGAAGATGCAAAGAAACCTGTGTATTTTTCATACCTACTTTGTTAAGGAATTAGATACTTGTGGAAAATTATGATTAGGTAAAGTGGGTATAATCTAATATAGTAAACTGAGCAAGGGGATTTATCAAGGTCTGTTTGTCCAGATTTTTCTCTGTGTGACAGTATTTTCTCAGATTGAGGACATTGCTTTCCTTCTGAATATGAGGTAAGCACTTCTCACATGAGAATATTGTGATCTATTTCAGAGAAGTTCAGACAATCGTATAGGTTTTATGACCTTCTTCAAAAAAGATCAGCAGTGTGTCAGAGAGACTTTTATGTTTCTGCTGTTTGTTCAAATATTAAAATGCCATAATTTGGGGTAGTCCATCCTGAACCCCATCACAAGATTCACTTTGTCTCTATATTAAACTAAAGATACTCACTGAAAGACTTTTAGAGCTCTGTCACCTTTTTCCATCATTTACTTTTTCATTTCCTTTCCTTTATTTTTTTTTATTTGACTCTAAGTCTGTGTGAAAATCATGTATCTAATTTTTTAAATAAGATTTTATATTATACTATTGTTAGTTTATCCCATATCACTTTTGAGAATTACCTTATCTCTAAAATACAGTTTGAGTTTTATAACTCTGACATGAATTCTCCAGCAATTTTTCCTTATAGTTAATTCTGCCATGTGAGTAAACACAAAGACAATACATAAGAAGTCCTGGCCTCTTACATTGTGTATACATAGGTTTTTTTCTGTAGGTATTAGGTCAGTCCCAGAATTAAAGTTAACATTTGTTAACTAATATCCCTACTTTCATCTTACATAGTTCAAGATATAAGTTAATGATCATAAGCTGTAAATATGAGTTGTAAGTTTAGGTAAATTCTGAGTAATAAAAAATAACCCTCTATTTTATAGGAAAATATATAAAATTGCTAAATTTTCATCAAAAACATTTTCCCTATAAAAAAACTGTCTATGGTTCATTTTAATATTTTCAACATGTAACAATCTATTATTTCCCCAGAGTACATAATTTTCTGAAGCCACAGAAAAGGTTACATTTAGGGGAAGAACGGTTGTAAGAAAAAAAACAGGACTCTGAAGAGTTTAAGGATTGTCTTGGTACCTCAAGTTCATTTCCACCACAGCCAAAACAAGCAAGCTGTCAAATTTCACATGGCTGAATCATTCTATATTCTAACGTCTCTTTGATCAAAGTCTATACTCTTCCTTTGAATTACGGACTTACTAAGTTCTCTCATAAAATAAATCCTCTGGGAATCCTCTCAGACTCGGTATCACTTACAAAAATATTAAAATAATTTTCCCTGACTCTTCAAAGCCCTGTGCTCACAACAGTGTCAGCCTTTTTGAACATGGTCTTTCTGAGCAGCCACCATAATTTCTTTGTCTACAACTATAGGGATTCTGGGGTTGCAGCTGCTTCCCTGTACCTGGGAGCCACAGAATGCTTGTTGCTTAACTCTTCAAGAGCTCCTGATCTCATTAGGAACACTGGGTCCACGGTCTCCAAGTTGTCTTTTTTCCATCATTTTTCTTTTTCTCAAAAAGACAGTAATTATTTCCTACCTTGAAAAAATAGTAAAGTGAACTAAAATAAAACTAGTGACAACTCTTACATTCCCACTTTCTTTGATTTCTTAAAATGTTAAATAATGAATATAAGATTCATCATTTTTGAAATATGTTTAATCCTAGTTATTACCTTTTAGGCAAAAATATTTAATTGATCCATTTAAAATGTCATTTTGGTAGCTGCCCAAAGGTCAAATATCAAGAATTTCAAAGAAAATTTAACACACACACACACACACACACACACACAAATTGAGAAATAGAGAACTCTAAAAATCATAATGTACCAAGATTCCCAAAACGGGAAGTTTTATGGTAGCTGTGCCTGAAAGATACCTGTATTATTCCAGAGACAAAGAGCTGATTCACTAAGTAGGAATTATAAGTGATGAATTTTAATAGACTGAATAATTTTTAACTTGTTTAAACTATATGCCAGGAATTAGAGTTAATTTTAGAACTACAAAAATTAACACTGCACAGAATGTTCTAGAAGAGAGGTCAGAAAGTATGTCTGGTGGTTTAATCAGTCCCATTGCCTGTTTTTATAAATAAAATATTTTTTTAAACACAGATATTTCAATAGATTATGTGTCTTCTGTGACTGCCATCACACAATGATGGCTGAGGAGTTGGAATAGAGATCTTACAGCCTCCAAAGCTTAAAACGTTGTGTGGCACTTTACAGAAAATGTTTGCCAGCCTATTCTAGAGGAAGTGAGCTTAGTTAGTTTAGTTGGCTTCTCCCGGTTAAAGAGGAAAAATATCTAGATCCCAGGCTTATGAAATTAGAGAAAAAGAAATGACGATTTGTTACCCTACACAGTAGGTGCTAGGGTGAGCAGCTGATCCTGTTTTGCCCCGATTTGTTTCAGTTTTAGCCCTGAATACTCCCTACTCTAGAAAACCTTTTTTTTTTTTTCATATATAAACAGGAGCACTTGGTCATCCTGGTATATGTAATGGTCAGACCGAGTCACACAAGGGGCCCGTCAGAAACCAGAGAAGAAATAAATGAAGATCATCTTGGAGATAAGATCAAGTAGGAGCATTCCCAAAACTCTCCATGGTCACAATTAGAAATACTGCATCTCCAGATATAATATAGAGCTAGGATTTGAACTTGGTCAGGTCCTTTTTATAGCCCTGACCTTTGATCTTAAGAACTTTGTGCTACCCTCAAAATATATTGAAGGGAATTATTTTTATCAAGATTTTCCAAACACAGTGACAAAAATCTTGAGCTTACATGAGGTCAGCCACTAGAGGACTATAAATTTCTGAATGAGATGGGTCTCATATTATTATTATGACTCTTCACAAAACAGGAATGTATATATATTTAATCTGCATAAATATAAATTCATCTTAAATTTTACTAATAAAGAGGAAGTTTAGCACAAAATATTCAAATAAATGTAAAATAATTGTAAATTCTGGAAAACCAACGGATACCCATAAAATGATTTGTGCCAAATTCTTTTTTGCGGGGGATACCGGGGATCGAACTTGGGTCCTTGAGCTTGCAAGGCGGGAGGCAGAACCACTGAGCTAAATTCCCGGCCTGCCAAATTCTTGTATTCATAGTCAGTGTACAGTTAAATGCATGTAATTCTCTCCTGAATGATGATCAGTATTTACCCTTATGCTAACTGATGAGACGGGAATGAAGTAGTAAAGAAGGTGGAAGCTTCGTTTACTCATCTATAATATGAGTGACATCTGGCTGTGGAGACGATGCCTTTAATACAGGCATACTATGGAGGCTGAGGCAGGAAAAAAACAATCACAAGTGTGAGTCCAGCACAGGCAATTTAGTGACTTTGTACGATCCTGTTTCCGAAATAACAAAATAAAAAAGGACTGTAAATACAGCTCCGTGGTAGAATATCCCTGCATGTGCTCTCCAGCAGTAAAAAAATAGAAATGAGTGAGATTCTTTGCTGAATTAGACAATAGTTTTCAAATACTTAAGAATATTTACTCAATTTTTTGTGTTACTGACAATCTAACAGCTACTGACATGGTGCAAATTTAAATTTAGTCTGCACTGTTAGCAAGCTCTTCATCAATTTCTTGGTTCTGGAACAGAGTTCCAATAGCTATTGCTCTTTGGCTAAATTTGTCCTCCGGTCTATTTTCGTAAATAAATTTTCAGTGCAATGTCATCACACCCGTTCATTTACATATTATCTACGTCTGCTTTCACATAACAGTGTTAGATTTAAGCAGTTGTTACTGAAAAAAATATGGCCACTATATTGGTCAGGATTTTTTTTTTTTTTTTTTTTTTTTTTTTTTTTTT
>NW_022900940.1:23995741-24009611 GCF_012274545.1 Fukomys damarensis | reverse complement strand
TTTTTTTTTTTTTTTTTTTTTTTTTTTTTTTGGCAGTAATAGGGATTGAATACAGGGTCTTGTCACTGAGTCATATTCCCAATCCCTTTTAATTTTTTTTTTTGAGTAAGAGTCTTGCTAAACTGCAAGACTTGTAATCCTCCTGCCTCAGCTTCCTAGAATTCTGGGATTATAGGTTTGCAACACCGCATCCAACTTGGTTAGGGCTCCCTAGAGTTGCGGAATATATCCCATTATGCCATGATGGTGTATTTTAGGCAAGCGTATAAGATCAGAAATAAGAGAGTTCATAACGCCCATCTGTACACTGAAAAGGAAGAGGATTCAGTACCTGCTTAGTCCAAAAGATGGAAGTCACAGGAAATAAAAATGGAGAGATCAAGAATGCTGCTCCACTGCAATTAGACCGAGCCCGGCGAGCTCTCTGGAGAGATGCTGCTATGTATCTGTACTGAAAAACTGAAGTCTGGTGTTCACAGATGCTGACAGTAGCAAAAAGCACATTTGTTCAAATAAAAAGGTGCTTTTTAAAAACATGCGCTTTTTTCCTTTTTAATCTAGTCACGCTACAAAATTATTGATTGGTGCTACCCACACCCAGGGTAGGTCTTTCCTACTCAGGATGCTATCATAGATGCCAATCTTCTCTGTAAATACCCCACAAATTCATCCAGAAGTGTGCTTTACTCTGTTAGGCATTTTAAGTTGATACACCATGATTATTGGTCACATCCACAAAACTTGAAATGCTTACTATCTGGTATTTGCTGAAAAATGTTCATCAACCTCTGGTCGGAAGGGACAGAGATTAATAAATAGAAGACTGGATCTCATGTTTAATCACATAAAACAGGGCTGTATAAAATTGATTACATAACTGGTTTGGGAAAGAAGATCTCAGAACACCTTGAGCAGCAGTGCAGGTAAGAGACTGCTTTGATTGGTTTATACATGGGTTTTGGAATACTAAACAGTATAATAGTTCATTTAGCACGGCAGAAGATGTATATTGTATTTCTCCTCAGTGCTGCTTTTAAAAAAAAAATTATGAGTGGAAAGAGATGTTGAAGAGAAACTAGGCCAACCCAGGATGGATACAAATGGTCTTTCCACATTATATTGGTGTTTGAGCTCCACATCGTACAAAGAATTGGACAAAAGTCAGACACAGAAACAAGAAACAATTACCAGTTAAAATCACATCTAACAGTTCATCTTGTCTTTTCTGAAGTGCAAAGAGTCTAGGTTTCAAAAATAGTTGCAACTATATTCCAATTTCTATGTTCTTTTTAGGTGGTTTTTTTGCTCAGAATAGGTAAAAGTAAGAGAATACTGTGGAATCTAATGAAGTTGTGTGTGAACTGCAGAAATAACAAATATCTTGCAAAGATAAATGATGGCATAAGGAAGATTTGAGAAGGTATTCAAAATGCAAGTTGTTAGCTAGCTGTTTCTTTGAAAATGCAATTTAACTATTGCTGGAATAAGGAGCATACATTTTTCTTATAAAATTTAATACTATTAATAAATGGAATATTTATATCAGCACATAGTATTTATACTTCCAGTTGCTTGTTCAGTTGTCATACAATAAAGTGAGAAGTCCCTACCAGACTTCTCTCAGAAAGAGCAATGTACATTTACCACAAAGAAGGTCGCTCTGTGGTCAGCATTTCTGACTGCTGTGTGTCTTACAATGTCTTAACTCTCTGACCAATTTCTCATTACAAATGATGACAAAATTTATGTTCATACTGATGCCGGTGTATCATATTATCCTGACATAAAATCACATTTAAAAATACAAATGGAAACATTTAAATTGAAGACTTACAAAAAATTTCGATTTCATTATAAGAAGATCATTTGCATAATCTGCAACATGTTTGTGAATTTTTATGATAATTAAAAATGAGAACACAAAGTTAATAAATTCTTAAGAGACTTTCCCACAAGGGTTTTAGAGAATCCATCTGAAAAATGTTTAGTGCATCTGACTTTAAATTTCTGCGTCTATGAAGTATGCAGTGGAAGCATTTGGGAAATATTGGATTCATAAAAGAGTCAAGTTCTACTCATTGTGTTTCTTCTCTGTGATACGATGGCCACCTGGAGAAATAACCTAGCCTAGCATTTGTTTTCTCAAGATATTAGGGAAAAGTCAGTTCAATATCAAGTTGAGCCATCACCTCCACAAAACTCAAAACCTTTCCAAGCTTACAAAATAAGAAATATATAACTGCACTTTCTTAATCTGAATGGGACCAAATGTTAAAGTGCCAACCTGTTGTAAAAGGAGAATTTTTGGTACACTGTAACATTACAGAAAGCTGGCAGTACAGAAGCCTCTTAGGAAAGAGCTGCTCTTAGGAAACCATCAGCCAAGTTTGCAGCCTTGTTAAGTGTGGATACATTCAAGTCCCTTACAGACTCTTTGGGGCTTTATCACGATTATATCTCTGCACTTAAAGAGCATTTTTTCTCAAAAATCTTCCAGGTATATTACCAGTCACTACACACACACACACACACACACACACACACACACACACACACACTTTGTAAAAATAATTTCTGTATAGTGCTGCCTAGGCTACCAAAACAAAACATCACAGTTTTGATGGATAAAATAATAGAAATTTATTTTCTCCTAGTTCTGGAGGCTCGAAGTCCAAGTTCAAAGTACCAGCAGGTTTGGCTCCTCCTGAGGCCCCTCTTCCAGGCTGCTGGGAGCCCTCTTCTCTCTCTGTTCCTGGTTTTCCTCCTGGTGTCTCTTCCGATAAGGACTTCAGACCTTTTGGGATAAAGCCCAATACTCATGACCTCATTTAATGGTGTGTGCACGTGTGTGTGTGTGTGTGTGTGTGTGTTTAATTTAAAGGCCCTGTCTTCAAATATAACAATTTGGAGTTAAGTCTTCATCATGAATTTGGGGCAGAAGGTAGAGACACAATTCAGCACAGCAATTCTTATGATTATAGAGCAGTCTAACAAAATGTCAAAATATTACAGAAGAGAATAACATTTAAAATAAAACATCTACTTTTCAGAAATAACAACTTTAGGTGCGTGTTATTACAGACATCTCTCCAAGCACTGGAAGACTCACTAGCTTCACCGAGAGTGACACGGATTCCAGTCTATGACAATGGAAATAAACATAATTCACTCTGTAATTAAATAATTTAAAATGTTAGTGGTTTGATATTTTCCTTAGTTTAATTAATTCTAAAACCAGTGCATGAAGTTATTGTTTTCCCTAAATATTGTTAAATCAC
This sequence comes from Fukomys damarensis, assembly GCF_012274545.1. Lineage (NCBI taxonomy): Eukaryota > Metazoa > Chordata > Mammalia > Rodentia > Bathyergidae > Fukomys > Fukomys damarensis. The sequence continues at coordinate 24,006,333 of NW_022900940.1, read as the reverse complement.
TTTCACAATAAAGCATAATTTTTTCATGTTTAAATGCTGTCCATTAATTCTCATCAACATAATATTTGAGCCTTCTAAGCCGCTCTACAGGTAAGATAAAAAGGGAAAACCTGGCCATTTAAACCATTCAATATACATAAAAGAAAGGATGGAAAATGAAGGCATCCTAGCTGCTTGTGAGGGTTACTTCTGTCTCTTTAACAAATAGACTCTTTATATTGTTTTGATTATTAAACAAATACATATGATAGCACCTAAACAGAACCTTTAATTCTTGATAGTATATGTTCAATAAATAGTTGCTGAATTAGAAAGTAAATCTTTCTTAATAAGAACCACATGTATTGCACTTTTTGAAAAATTATGGCAAGATTGCTTATTTGGCATTTTATGTTGGAGTCCTATTAAATAAACACCACTCTTTTGCCCCAGGCATTGGCCTAATGGAGTGAGACTTACAAGGATAGGCTATATAGTCATGTATAAGTTAAATGATGTAATTCTGCTGTCCCTAATGTAGTAGAAAAAAATTTAACAACAATATAGCACATTTAAAATTCAGGATGATTTTTTTAACCTCAACACATATGATTTCTTAGAAGATATCTCAGATTTTATTAAAAATCAAATTATAAATATAAGTAATATTTTGGATTCATTTTTGTATTTTTATTTATGTTTTTATTTTAAATTAATTGCTATAAATGACAGTGAAGTTGGGCTTTCATTAATTCCTCCAGATTGTTCTTCTTGGCATTTAATTTTTGAAGATACATGTGGTATGTCCGTGCATTGTACAAGAATTATATTTGTACCCTAACCTGACCGGTGCGTACAGTGACCATAATTCCAATCGTTCGCTATTTTTTCCCCTATATATTTAATGTTCACTGGCAGTCTTTCTATTTCATCTACATTTCTTAATTCATGTAAAAAGATTATTGGGAGCTAGCTAAATTCTTTTATGCCACAATGAATCCACCGGTATGTAGGACCATAGCTCCTGCCTACTCGAGAAAGTCTATGACTTTTATTCTGGAATGCAAAGTTGATTGGACCTTGGTGTTCATGAATGGCATGTTTTCTTTTAGAATTGTATAGTCTCAGCTCTTGTATTCTAGCCCAATATGGAAAAGTTTAAACCAGGACTAACATTTCCCCCTTCTGTAGTCCGAATGTGTGAAGAATTTATTTTCTTCAATAAATTTAAAAAGTTTAGCCAGGATATGTTTGACTGTCAATCATTCTGCATCAATTTTTACTTCTAAAATAAATTGCTTTCTTTCTAACTTGTGGGTCAAGTAGTTCTCACTTTTCGGAGTATTGTTTTAATGCCTCTCTGGTTCATTAATGCCTCTTACCTTAGCAGGAATGCTCAGGAGTAGAATCTGCCTCATGATGAATTAGTTTCTCAGTCTTACAAAATAGCTTCTTTTTAGATTTGTACAACCACTGCTCGTTGTCCTTTCTGATTTTCTCAAGGCTTTCCTTATGTCAGTGATGAGCAGTGTGGCTACAGATATGTACAATAATTTATTGCGCTGATAATGGGACTTGTTTAATTTATTACTTCCATTCTGTAATCTCTTTATTGCACTCAATTGTTTTGTAATTTAGGTAATTGTTGAAGTCATGTTGTTATTTTAAAGCATAAAGCACTCATGAGAAATTATGTTCCTTGATTTGCTTTTTGTTTCCCCTAAATACTTTCTTCACTTACTTATTCCTTCCAGTCTACCTTTCACGGAGGTGGTCACACTAACTCCATTCTACAGAAGTTTCTGCACCTAAAACCCTTTTCTTCATGCCCCACATACAGCTTCATTTGACAGTTGGTCTGTAATCTCTATAATATCTTTCATAATATCAGCAATTATAAGCACAACATTTCCTTGAGTTCTGTGAAGCAACGCAGCAAATTATCAAAGCTTAGAAAGGGACTGTAAGATTGCACAAATTGTAGCTGAGCTGGAAAGATATGTGAGTAACCCAGGAGCCCACTACTTGTGACTGATAACTGAGTGGGGTCCAGTCTTGTGAATCTGAGCCCTTAACTTAGGGAGTCTGGGCTGGTAGTGCCAGATTGAGATTTGGAATTAAATTGTAGGATGTCAGTACGCATTTTACAAAATGAACACTGCAACAATGCAGTACACTAAAAAATAGCTGCCCAAAGATTGTCATCTCTGAATCTCCAGAACCTCTGAGTGTGTTTATCTGATATGGCTAAAGGACTCTGGAGTTGTAAGTTAAGGATCTTGAGGAAAGTATTTTGGATTATCCTGGTGAATGTAATAAAATCACACAAGAATTTTCATGAAGAGAAGTGGAAAAGTTGGCAAAGGAGTGAGATGACAAATGAAGAAGTCAGACACACACACACACACACACACACACAAGTATGTATGTCCATATTTATATAAATTTAACACCACTGGGGATTGAAGCCAGGGCCAATGTACTGAGCTACATCCCCAGCCTATTTTTATATTTTTATTTTGAATTTGTTAAAGTCACCAACTTGTCCAGTCTGGGCTTGAACTTGTGATCCTCCTGCCTCAGCCTCTTAGAATGCTGGGATTACAAGTGTGCACCACCACACCCACCTCAGACAAATATTTTTAAATGCCCCACTTCTGGTTTTGAAAATAAAGGAAGGGACCACCAGTCAAAGCAGACAGCCCCAATGAGAGGTAAAAGATCGAGTAATGGAGCCTCCTCCACGACCTCCAGAAAGGATACAGCTCTGCTAAGCCATTTTAGAATTTTGGCCTCCACGAGTGTAAAATAATACATTTGAGTCATTTTAAGCCATTACGTTCACAGTCATTTGTTATAGCAGCTTTAGGAAACTAATACAGAAGCATAAATTCATGACAAAACAATTGCATATTGATTTCAGAGTGATAAATATGACTACTACAGGAACTCTAAAATAAATAGAAATTATGGTACCATACAATACAGTCCAGGGTTACTGGGAACCAGGAAGCAGATCCTGGCCTATTATTAATGATTTAATAAAGCATCTCGGAAGGGATGAGGACCTCTTTCTCTTTAAGAGCCTCTATTACTTTTAGGATTTAGTAAAACAATTTTGAGAGACAGGATTTTTAATTTCCCGCTGCATTATGCTGAAAGGACATGCTTCATTTTAAACCACCACTGTTTCCATTTCTGTACGAGCAAGTGCCCACTGAGCTATTAAAGCTTGTGGCTGAAGCATGACCCCAGCAGAATGCTTCTTTTTGTACCTGCCTATGCTTTCAATATTCACTCCAAGGACAGACTATGTGCAGAGATATTATCCACAAGCTTGAGAATATAATCTTTTTATGCCATAGAGAAATTAAGGGCCTAAATTTCCTCAAAGAGACCTCTAATGGCCTTTGTGAACAATTCCAGGGAATTCCTGTACCAGTCTCTTCCTTCCTTTCTGCTAAAAAATAAGCAGCAAGATTAACAGCTACTCTTTAGGCAGCAACAATTCTGATATCAGCCTCTCCAGCCAGTGAAAGCTTCATGGATTGGACATTAACTGGGCCATCATCCTCTTCTTACTTTGTCAGACACTTGTGTTGGTTCTTTATTCCTTCCTGCATTAAAGTCCTCTGCCTGGCCTAGAGGACCCCTCCATACATAACCCTTTTAAGGCTACCTAATCACCTCCTAGGGGGACATCCTTACTTAAGAGATTGATATACCCCCCATAGGCAGCTCAAATTGCATTTCCTCGCTGAAGTAGAATTTACAAGGCCCTTGACCACTCTGAAAGATGTCAGTGAAACTATTTTATATTAACAGTATGCATACCTATTTCCATAACATATTTTCCTTCCTGTGGCTCCAAAGTGAGTGAATGTGAGTCAGAGTTTTGTCTTGGGCTGCCTAATGGGTTTCTTATGAGGGTTATGCATTTAGGATGTGGAAAAGATCCAGAGCAACACTGTGAATTAACACAGAGTACTCTAACTAGAAGGGGAAGGTGCGTAGTGCTCCTGACAGCTGTAACACAACACAGTTTTGACTTAAATTTAGATGTGATTAGGAAGGGCCTCTGCTAGGCAAAGGGAACACATTAGTTCATAAACGCACACACACACACACACACACATTTTAAAATAACTTTATGGTGACATGCAAGAAGGTATCATTTCTTTAATCATTTTCTGAGTGATGGAAAAATGCAGAATGATTAATTTTAACTCTTGCTCACTCTGCAGGAACCTTGGGCTCCTCTCAAGTCTCTCCTAGTTTTCTTTTTCTTTGGCTATGATGTTTTATCTTCCAGGCCATAAATCATCTTATAGAGGTTTCATTTTCTCATTGGATTGTGTGATTTGAAGACACATAACACAACTTGAATTTGGCAAATGCTTAACATTGTCTTGAAAGAAAGTTCGTGAAATATTTGTGGTTGATTAATGGAAAAATTCCCAGAGTAGACAAGTTACATATTTAGCATACATTATTAGATATTATCAACTCAGTTGATAATTGACTAAAGTCTTATCTCTTTTTCTCTATTTTGTTGCTTAAATTACTTCACCTTTCTGGCCTCTAGCTTCCTTTTTACATTTTAGATGGGGAATAATAATGTCTTCATTATACAAATTTTAGTTAACATGCAGAAACGCAATTTAATTTTCATCAAACAGAAAAATGCTTCCTAGAGTATGTTTTCAGGTACAGTTGGGTGTGTGTAAGCAAATAATACTTATTTCTGTGTCTTGTGGACCTAATTTTTCCATTGTGATATTTATTTTTAGACACATTTCCTCTTAACTAGCAACAAATATAGTTACCAGAAGCTCCAGGATTCCTTTCAACCCATTACATAATCCAAGTGGAAAGAAATATCTTCTCTCCCGATAATTCTAATGTAAGTGTCACTTTCAGTTGGATCCACATATTCTAACTTGATCTGGTCGGGAAGAGTAGACTGCTGTATTGCTGATCATGATGCACGCTATAGCCAGAGGATAGAGTAAGTCTCCCCTGGAATCACATACATTGTGGACAGGATACTACAATAGGCTGAATAGTTTGCCCTCCAATGCATCAATGTTCTTATTCCTGGAGCCCACGAATGTTGCCAGGAAAGGCAAAGGTGATGCTGCAAATGTGATACTTTTAAAAACTTGAGAGGTGAATATTCTGCTGTACTATGGAGTAGGTCCAATGTTATCACAAGGGTTCTTCAAGAAAAGGGGATGATGTAACTAACTATACATTGGAAATGTAAGGGATTAACACCCTTAACCGTGAACTGGAAATCCAAGTAAAATGCTTAACCAAGGAACTCCAGTTAGAGACATCCTGCTCTCATCTGCTAAGACAGCACCAAGTCTTTGATGACAGGACCACTCATTCCTCACGAAGAGTTGTGACTCCTCTTCTCTAAAAGATACGCATAGACGTCATTATCATTTCCATATCTAAATAAAGCTGAAGACCTTCTGTGGGCCAAAGGAGAGTGACCTTGTTGGAGGTGCAACTGTAAACATACTTTTAATGCTAACTGATCCAGGAAAAAGACATTCTTTCGATTAATCACATTTGCTGCAGAGAGAGACTCTTTTTCAATATCCTCAAACCTTCATAAAACCCCAAACTCTCACTGGGACTGCACTTTCTCTCTTGGAAACTCACCTGCTGCCACCCTTGGCAATGCACCTTGATCTAAACAAATTTTTTTTTCTTTTCCACATCCCTTATCTATTATTTTATTCTTCTGCTAGTATGTGTCACTGGCCCTTAGTATCAGTTTCACACAGAAGGAGGCAATTAAGAATAGGACAATAATATGATCATAGACACAAAGATTTTTGTGATATACTTTTTAAGGGAGGAGGAAAAGACTTTTGTGTGGTCTCTTACGTTTTATGTTTGGTTAACTGTGCACTGAACTCACAAAGAAAAGTTATAGGAAAAAAGGCATACAATTTTGAAAAAATGTGCTTTACATGTATGGGAATTTCACACACACACACACCCACACACACACTGAAGTAAAAATTCTCAGGAAGCACTGAAACCCAGGGGATTATATACCATTTTAACAAAAGACAATACATTGTAGTGATCAGATGAAGGAAAGGGGGTTGGAGCTTTTAGGTATTACGGAAACAGAGCAAAATCAAGTTGATACAAAGAAAGGAATCCCCTTCTCTGAGTATCAAGTCTGTAGATTTGTAGGAGCTTTTTACACAAGCAATGGTTAGAGCATCACTTAAGTATGATACAAATATTATGACTCTGAAATTCTGGAGAAATTTGAATTCAATGTATTTTCTGTCTCCATGCTCCTGGGCTATTAAATCTCTAATGACTACCAAATAATCATCACGGTAGTGTTGTTTAAAGCAATTGCAATGAATTTTACAATCTGCTCTTGGGGGACCATCTCTGATTTGCTTGATCTCCCCCGCAGCACATACAGACATTTACTTATTTGCTCTTGTGAAGAATGAAACTGACGTGGGAGTCCTGTTTTTTTACGTTAGAGAAGTGAGGAAAAGGATGAGGCATTTCTCCTCGCTTCATCACACACACAGACGTGTACACACACACACACACATGGGCACACACGCTATTTGGTTGTTTTGAGGAATGTATGAGTTTCATACCTGCCTGAAAATACACGTTCAGTGTGCTCTTTGTGAAGGCAGCGATGCATGCACAGATGAGCAGGAATTCAAAGAAGTTTGCTGAGAGGAACATGCAATTGTTTACTTAGGGTAGACTTCACTACTTGAGATGTGCCTATTGCCTTGAACTTCAGAAAGCCTATGCACAATTATAGAATTTGTGATTCTCGAGAAGGCTCCTTCTCTTTTCCTCCTCTGAAATGCCGCTGCTCCTATCACCATAATCATTGTCCTTCCACAATCTTTGGGAAACATTCCATTTCTCAGCCAGATGACTCTGAATTCCAAAGGCCAAAATTTTCCCCATTGTAGTCGCTGCTGTGAGCCAAGACAGAGCCAGTTAGAGTTCTATCTGGCTGGCAAATTGGCATGTTTCCTTAAATGACCATGACCATATGTTGGTGTACATATGAAAAATTCTTACAACCATACAACAAATTAAATGTGTGTTTTGAAAGTTTAAACACTGGGAAATCTTTCCCAATGCAACATCAAAAGCTATGAGGTTTTCCCAGGCCACTTCTTATCAAATCCATCCTACTCTTTCTTGATTATAAGGACCATACAAATGTACAATGATATTAATAGCACCATTGAAAGTGATCCCCGTTACTAAGCATGGCATCTGACTTGCTAACGTTGCCGGTAACAATGCACATCAGTATCATTGTCAGTAACAGTGCCTTCTCACACAAAGAGCAACCATCACAAGCATTTATCTTTGTCACTTACTTGTTATGCATTTCAACTTCTCCATTAGTGCTTTTTGTCAGATTAATTATGAAGCTTTATTTCCTTTTATTCCCCCAGATCTAGGATTCATCTATGAACCCTCAGATAATTCTGACTTCCTAATTGCACCCTTCCCTGCTGAAGACAACCACTAGATGTCTCCTATGCCTGGCTGGGAATGACTACTGCTTGTATGAAAATGCTGTCAAAACTTGCCCTGGCTCAGTACCTCGGTAATAGTCATGTGTCATAACCTAAGTGGAATTAGAGATGCTTGGTTTTCTCTAAAAAAATTTTCTTCTTTGTGGTGAAATACTGTAATCCTCTTGGAATGTAAAGCCATTGAACAACAAACCAATGAACAACAATAAAAATAGAGTAGCAAAACCTCATGGAAGTGATATGCATAACAGCAAAGTCAGTGTCTTGGAAGCTGATCCATTACTGAATAACACTGTTATAGACCTTTAAAAAGTTGCAATGCAAAGGATTTACCCCCTTTTCAAATGTCGTATCATCTGTTGAGACTAAATAGCAGAAAAAATCTGGAATATCTTAGGAGGGACATACTAAAGAATTTCATCTCTATCCCAAACGGTTTGACCCAGACCCTTGCCAATGTCCAAAGACATTTTTGATCTTAACAACAGGGCAAAGGAATGCTACTGACAACCAATGGGCAGAGGCCAGGAATATAACATTCAGCAATAGACAGAAAAACCTCCAAAAAAAAGAGTACTTTCTATTCTCAATTCCCAATAGTCTTGAAGGGGAGAATCCCTTCCTAAAGGAATGCGACCATCACCATTTGTCAGTATTCTATGTATAAGGCCCACTGAACCGAAATGCAAAGTTTCACACATTAAAAGAAAGCTTAGTACAGTTTTCTTTAGAGAGTTACAACCATCCTAATTTCTTTAAGTAATTTTCCTAGTCCTCTTTACTCTAAAAGAACATGGTCTTAGTGAAGGTAGAGATAACCTGGATTTCTCTAAACTTGATTTTTAGTTGTCAGACAGGAAAATTTACTACTTCTCCAAACCTAAGTCAAGGATAGCTGAGAGTTTTCAAACATGCAATGTATTACATATTTTAAAATTTACGCCTTCCTGTAGCTTTAACACCCTCCTTCTTGATTACCTTCTCCCAAATAAATACGCTTTTCTTACAAAAAAGTATAATGCATAATATATTAAATGAACAATATTCTCAAGCACCAACAAATATATGCAAGTCACATGATTACATAGTCAAAGAAACGCATTATCAAGCTATTGCTCAGAGTAACTGATATTAGCCAAAGTTTTACAGATAATGGCAGACTTAGAACTGGTACTCGTGTCTCCTGATTATTTATCCACTACCTTTTCCATGAGTTCATACACTTTTCAAATGTGAATGCGATAGCTAAAGATCCAGTTAAATAATGTGAAATTTGGCCATTTAGACATTAATACCTCTTTTAAGTCTTTCCTCAAATGGAGCTAAGAACATCATTTGTTTACTCAAGTAATAAATACATCTCAGTTGTTGAAAGAAGAGAACATTAGAATCTGACAGCACAATGTAGCTAATGCTATTTCCCAATGATGCCCGAAACAAATGTACCACCCTACAAGTTCTTTTTACAACGTTACTGGGCCACTGCTCTAAAGAAGTGGTAAGGTTTATCTCCTCTCTCCTTGTGTCTGGCTAGATCTTCTCAACTTCCCTGTCCAATAGAGTAAGTAAAATGTGAGTGATATGTGTGACTTTTGAGATTATTTCATGAAATTTCCATGCAATTCTGCCTTTTTACTCTTATGTGTTCACGCTTGGGAACCAACTACTGTGAGAAATCCAAGTGAGTGAATGAACCTTCAGGTGAGTCCAGCCCCTTGGATGAGAGGTCACCTCCAGCCTTCCATGCTTTTCTAGATTATGCCGTACAGAGCTTAGAAACACAGTCTCTGCTGAGTCCATTTTAAATTGCAAATTTGTGAGCACTATAAATTATATCTGATGCTGTAGACAGTAAGTTCAGGGTGCTTCAGGAGTAGATTCCTGAAACAAGTAGCCTAAAGTTTTTGAATCAGATAACTAACCTAAGATCTCATGATTATACATTCACAGTAGACTTTTCATAATTATATACTCAATAATTAATCCAATGTTCTAGACATTCAGCTTCTGATCTGGTTTGGCAAATTTTAAAAACTCTGAGGGATTGTCAACTCATAAATAGCATTCAGTGTTGTGCATCAGCCTTTTGTAATCATGCTAAATGTGTCTGCTCCTCAAAGATAAAGCCACTGTCTAGTGCTCAACACATTGGACTTTTAAGAGAAAAAGGGTCAGTAGCTAAAGTGTGGTAAATTTATCACTATAAAAGACCCTGTGTATTCAGTAGTAGGTATGCAAACAAAAAGTCTGTCCTCTGGTAGATGGACTTTACAGAACATCCTAAATCTCCACTTCGGTGATATCCTCTTCTTCACCTCTGAGTATTTCATGTGTGATAAATCACCAAATAAGGAAGAAGAAAAACTAAGTAGTTTTGACATGTCTTTAAAGACTGTCCTTGGATGGAGAGTTGCAAGCACTATTTTCCAGACCTTAGTTCTGTCTGTAAATCAGCCAAATCTCCTCAAAATCAGACATATGTTTTTTAGAGAAGAAGCATCGTTCTTTTTCTTGGCTGTCCTCCATTACAGCAAAGGATGCGCCGTGTAAACTCACCGAGGAACTCCCGGTCAAGTGTGTTCAATTTACGAAGTCTTAGATGCGGTCTACAATGAGTTAATTACTCTTGGGAGCAAAATGCTATCTTGTAGATCAAAGCAGTATTTAAGATTTATTTGTACTAGTGAAATAACTCATAATAATGTAAGATAATTTCTTCTAAGGCTATGGTCTCTCAGAGTTGAAAAATAATCCCTTTTCTTGGAAGCCAGGGATATAAATTGAGGTCAGTTTTCTGAAAAACTAGTTTCTAAAAGCAATAATTGTTTTAAAGTATGAAAGCAGGCTGAAGAACATGGTGGTAGAAGAAAACGTTGGGAGATGATTATTCCAACCAGGGCTAAAAAGTTAATCTAAACAACAAAGCTCAGTATTGATGCAAAGATAGAAAAATTGAGGCCGGGAATTTAGCTCAGTGGTTCTGCTGCCTTCCTAGCAAGTGCAAACTTCCAGATTCAATCCCCAGTACAAAAAAAAAAAAAAAAAAGA
>NW_022900940.1:23961995-23995575 GCF_012274545.1 Fukomys damarensis | reverse complement strand
CCAAAAAAAAAAAAAAAAAAAAAAAAGAGAGAGAGAGAAAATTTGACCAAAGACACAGAGAGCCTTCACATACACTAATACATTTTAATACACTTAATATAGGATGGAACTAGCTCTTTGGATCACTGGGAAAAGGATAAGATGTTAATTAAATATGTTGAGACAATAGGTATTCCAAAACAAATAAAGCAAGAAATTGGGTTCATGTATCATGTAGCTAATTACTTAGTACTCAAAAAATCAATTCAAAGTGGTTTAAATATATAAAAGTGAAAGGCAATTTTAAGGAAAAATGTAGGTTAAAAAAAGTACGAAGTCAAAGCAGAGAAAGGTATCTTCAAAAGGATGTATGCAACAAATTTAAAAGGAAAGAATGATAACTTCAGCTGTATTAAAGTTATGACACATTAAACAAACCATAAACTATTAAATCTGTCTGTCTACCTATTTATCTATCTATCCAGTCCTCTGAAATCAATAACAAAAACATAAAATTCAAAGTTAAAAATTCCAAAGCACACATCAGTAGTAAGACAGGTGGGTGATATGGCTCCTTCTTAAAAACTGTGTCAGGGTTCGATGCCTAGCACCCCCCAAAATATTAGCAATCAGTAAATGAAAACCTACAAATGAAATCATACATCAAATTAAATAACTAGATTGGCAATTTTTAAATTCTAATTATAGTAAGTTTTCACAATAGAGTGAAATGATGAAAAATATTGTATACTAATAACGGGAATGTGAGTGAGGAAACCAGGCTGAAAAACAATTTGGCACATGTTAGTAACTCTGAGCATGCGCAGGCCCTATCGTAACAGCGTCTCCACAGAGATATTTTGGGCATGTTTACAAAGCAACCTACAAATGTTCACAAATGTGTAGTTTGTAGCAAAACATGGGGCCAAACTAAATCTCTATAGATTTGAGTACAACCAGCTTATAGTATATTTCCATAATGGCCTATTAAAGAGCAGTGGAAATAACGCAGCCACAGCTGTACATATCAGTGTGAATGCAGTCACGCATAATCGGTATGTAATGCTGCACGAGCAGGCATATAACTATATTCCGGTAATCACTTTCATTTAGTACTTTTAAAATGTGCTATAAAATATGTGAGTCTGGGAACATGTAGAATAAAATGAGACCTAAGTTATCAGTATATTATACCTTTCTCTCCACATTATAGAAAACCAAGCAGGAAAACGTGAGAATGAGCAATGATATTCCCGATATTAATTATCTCTAAAAGGAGAAAGAAGAAAATACTTAGGTATCGATTCACAGGGAGCTTTAAGGTTGTCTTCTGTTGAGGTGACTGATTGCTTCGTAGTGTACATTTTATCATTATTCCCTCTTTAAATCGTACAAATATGGCGTACATTCATACAAAGGTATATATTCCCAGACACAAGAAACACAAATAAAGTAGACGTCATGCTATCTGATGGCAGGTTTTATATCCAAATTTTCTGATACTGCTAGTAAACTGGGAAACTGAACTAGGCTGATTAAGTTTCATTTCCGAGATGCATTCAGAATTAACTGCCCTGTGTTAACACAAGACAGAGCGTGGTTCCTGTTACTCAAGCTCTAAATAGATTAGCAAATGTTATTTTAAGGGAATACAAAGCCCAAGGACTGCCTTACTTATTTTAAGAGGTGCTGTCTTGGTTTTTGCCTTTTCAGCATTACCCTGTCCTAAATATTCTCCAAAGGATGAGATCCCCACAAAAACCTTTCCCACACCAGTCTATGTGATTATCAACTTCACCATTTCATCATGGTGCGTGCTGTCAGGGTCCCTTGTTTTCTTCATGACTAGCCTTCAACATAGTTTAATTATCTCACTACCCTTCATTTCTTTTCCTTCATTAGATGGAACCAAAAGTGAGAGTTAGCCTCAAATTTTATTTCCAATCAATAAAGACTTTCTGGACTAAGATCCACAGTCCAATTTTAAACACATTTATTCAGCAAGCAATAATTACACCAAATCTTTGCCTTCAGGGATCCCGATTCATGAAATTACACAAGTTATCAAAATTAACAAGATACTGAACTGTAGGGATAGTCCGAGTATAAAAGTACTTTTAAAACTTTTGTTTTGGTAAAAATTGATGCACATTTGCTGTGTAAAATCTCACGTAGGCATACACCGATGGACACTCTTATCCAAAGGATTTCTACTATAATCAAGGAAAGCATTTTAGCACCCCTAAAACAGTTCCCATGACTTTTTGTAAATTATCCCTCCCTTTACTTTTCACTGAGAAGCTATAGATATGCTTAATTCACATTTTCTGTAATGTGCATAAAATAACTTACATTTTCAAGGATTTCATATAAATGGGATCATAGAGCATGATGATCCTGAAATTCAGCTGTACCATTTTCTTTTGTTGTTGTTTTTTTTTTCTTTTCTTTTTTGAGACAAGATCTCACTATGTAGTTGAGACTGACCTGAAACTCACTATGTAGCCCAAGCTGGTCTTGAACTCACAGTGATCCTCCTGCCTCAGCCTCCCATGTGCTGGGATTACAGGCGTAATCACCATGCCCCATCATGCCCTGCTTCAGCTGTATCATTGTATGTATCATAATGTTTACATTTCTTAAGTCTAAGTTGTATTCTACTGTATAGATATCATTTGTTCTTCCTAAAAAGGAAATAATATTAGTCTGGATTTCCTAAATTTCATATTTTTAGAATGGATGATTATCACATTAAACATGGTGGATGTACCTGGCTTTTTGCCTACACCTATTCTAACAGTGACTCCAAACTCTACTACTATCGTTCTCTGTTCACTTCTGGACATCAGAGGGTGCGTTCCACGCATTCACAACCATTGGCATCTCTGGTCAGTGTCGTCCACAGCTCTAACAGACCTTCAGAGTGCACCACAGGGCAGCTTCCCAACACAGCTGAAGCATTGTGGGTCTAAAGATCCCTCCAATGGATGAAATTCCATGTGAATTGGGAAAGTCGCACACTCTGCTTAAGCAGTCCTAAGCCTAAGCAGCTTACAGAGCTTAAATAAGCAGTTTCCAAGTTGTTTTTCTACCCTCCTTGTATTGTAGGTATCGAAGTTGAGACCATTAGATCGGAGATCATTAGTGTTCTACTGCTAAAATTCAGTTCTAAGTGAGCTCACATTTTATCTAGTGGCAGACACTGAAGCTTAGTCAACTCAATGTATTCACATTTCAATTCTTGGTTCTACTCCACCTCACACGGCTTTCAAATTGAGGTTTGTCTCTAATGGTCATATAGTGAAACATGCATATGAAACACTGACGGTCATGAGGTGGGGGGCGGATGGCTACTGAGATGTGCACTTGCCATCTGGTCTCCAGCTGTCAGCTCTCATAGCTTTTTCCACGTCCACTGCACTGTCCACCAGACCTCTTCACGTCCACAACTTATTTGTATTGTGTCTTGAGACATGGAAAAACATTATTTCTCTCTCTCTCTCTCTTTTTTTTCAAGCTGGCTATGCAGATCTCAGCAGGTCTGTATCAGGCCCATCTGAGATGTGTCCGGAAGATATTTCTTTCCTTCCAGGCTATGAAGGAATTTCAAGGATAGTGCTGCTTTGTACTTGGCCCTTTATTCTCTGTCTTTCTACTATCTGAAAGTATTTTCTCCTGGAAAATCTGAAGAATGATGTGTTAGGAATCCATGTACACCTCATAGGACTGGAATTATTCTTCCACTCTGATAAAGCCCTCACTAGTGCGTTACACTTGAAATACACAGCTTATTTTTATTGTAAATTCAAAAAAAAAAGGAAAAGAGAGGAGATGGGAGGGGAGTTTCCTGACTCCCATGCCATGGGATTCTGGTTTTTAGCCTTAACTGTGTTTTTAGATGCATATAGATACATTAATTCCCATGTGGGATTCATCAAAATATCACCGGGCAACTTATTATCAAAGTAAAGCTGATTTTGGGGGGACTTTACTGCATTTGGAGATCACACTGATAATATTCTAGGAGCCACTCCAGACATAAGGTCAGGTAGGGAATATTCATACGGAATGTTCAGACTTTAGGGCTGGGCTTAAGCTGTCTCAAGTGGGTCTTTCAAGGTGAATCGCAGACTAGAACTGGACACAATGATGCTGTAATAGTTTAGAGGTCATCACTGAGGCAAGGGACTTGAAGTATATGTTGATACACACATTTTTACTTGCTAATCAATTGTGTGCCTAGTGAAATGCCTATTACCTCTGATAAACTGATGTGTAAGAATTTCCTAAAGAAAATAGTGAAGTTACTTACTGTTTCACAGTCTTCACTTTGGTGAGAAAAGTTTTCCTGGAAGATACTACTAACTCATGCTTGCAGAGATGTTAAAAAGTCCTATGCATGGCATATGGAAGGAGAAGCTCTATGATCTTTCATCTTTCGTGCTAGAACTTAATCTGAATCCGCATAAAATGAAAAGTCTCTTTGCAAGTGATACACCTTAAATACCTCAGAATTCCAGAAATTATCTTGTCCAATGAAGGACCAAAAATGACTTTCAGAAATGATAGCTGAAAATAATTACTGAAACGGGAATAGAAATGGAAACAGAAAAGGCCAGAAAGGTCGTTGGGAAATATCAGAATGGGAACATGCATTATTAGCAACATTTGTGAAGAAGAGTACAAAGGAGAAAGAGGTCTGCATTAACTAAGACCAAATATCCATAGGAAAAAACATTTCCATCAAGAATGGGCAGGTTATGAATGCAGCCAAGTACCAGGGTGCTCATATACCATACATGACACCCTGGGTTTGATCCCAGCACAGCAAAAAGAAAAAAAAAAGAGTTAACACATTATTTATGATGAAGGCCTCCTACCTTACCCTAGACCTGTATCTTGGAGCTCTGTACCACTTGGATGGTCTTACAGAGGAATGGAACTAAATATCCGAGAGAACACCTTGGCTATATCTGCATAATAGCTGCCTTAAAACTCTCCCATGTGCCCACTAGTTGGTGAAATTAACCAGTAACTGTAATTTCTCTAAAAGTAAAAACAAAAATCCCCATATTATCAGGTGGGTGGAAAAGAAGACTTACTCATTTTTTTCAAAGCCTATTAACTATATTTTTCTGTCTAGAAATGATAGTCCTTTAACATTCCAAGCTCTGTATAGTTACAATGCTAATTTCTCTCCCATTGCAAGGAAATAGAAAAAAAAAATGAGCAGCAGAGCTAGGAGAAGACTTAAAATTTCTTCGCTCCATAAAAGACTTTGAGACATTCACTTCAGAAAGGCAGAAAGAGATCTATGAGAGAGAAAGGCATAAGCATCCTTTTAGAATCACTATGCAATATCATTCTTACAAGGCTAATGATGTCATTATAGCATATGGCCAACCAGTTAAGGCCTGAGTGGAAGGACATGACTAGTGATAGCATTTATCCTATTTAAGCAGAGCATCTCTCGATTTTCCTGTATAACATAGTGCTTAATAAGTACTCATTGTATTACATGCATAACTGTTAGTCTACATGTATTGCCAATTCTTTGCCACCTATTGTATTTGGGGCCATATGTACCCGTTCTCATCCGCAGACACCCCCTGGGCCATTCTTGCACACGGTGCAAATTATGGCCCACTTTGCAACAGTGCCCTTTCTCCCTTGCTGCCCATCACACTGAGTATCAAGATAGCTATGATCTTGCCTTTCTAGGCTACGTTGTAAGGGGCAAACATTAGGCTTAGTTATGGCCAGTGAGAGGTGTTTGTTGTCTACTCTCATGCCTCTGAAAAGCTTTTACTCTGCCATCGGGACAGGCATATGGATGCTTACCCTTCTTTGTTCAGCCTACCTCCAAAGCAGATGTTTGTCTCCTCTTTGGGAAGCCACTTTATGCCCAGGTGTGAAGGTACAACTGAATGGCCAACACCAGCAATGACACCATTCCACCCCTGGAGGACCAATGCCAACAGTTTCCCCTTGCTGCCACGTGAGAAAAATATGTCCCCATGAGTTTAAGGCAGTACGAGTTTTCTATTACGTGCAGCCATTCACATTCCTGATTGTTATAGAACTTTTCTGGGAAGAAAACAGAAAAATCATGAAACTAAATCATCCAAATGGAAATTCACATCTGAGTTGAAAAATAATCACCGTTTTTCTTTTTGCAATCTAAACATTTACAATCTGCATCTGTGTGATACTTTCACCAGGTGCAAAAGACAGGGAAGATAGAAGGTGAAGCTGCTCTGGTTTTTCACTCATAAGTTCAGGAGCAAATATAGAAAAATGGCTCTCTATAGAGAAGAGAAATCTGGGATTCAGATTTCAAGTGTCTGACTTTCCCAGTGCCCTGATCTTTGAAGCTGGACTCCCTGCTCAGGTTTCACAAGCCCAGATGTCTGGTTTTCAAAAGCTGCTTTGTATTGCAACAATAGGGCTATGCACTGCATTTGTTTTATGTGTTTAAGTCATTACGTATTTCTTCATTAAGAACACAACAGATTAACCAAGAAAATATATTAATAGGATAATACATCTTAAGGAATTATGGTTGAGACTAGCACAGCTGGGTTTAGCACTTTCAAATCTATTCGTCTCGATTATTATTACTCTTCCAGGCAATGGTTATATATTTGAGTCAGCTCACTATGAAAAAAAAAAAAACACGACCAGAAGAGTCCACAGATTTAAAATTGAATTCTGGTTTTACCATTTGTAGTGGTAAGAGTCATTTGCAGCTAGTACACTGGTCACTTATTGAATTTGTAACTTTGGATAAGTAATTTTACCTGTATGAGTCTCAGTTTTTCATTTGGAAAAGGATTTACTAAAACCTGTCATCAAGATTGCAGCAATCAGTGAAAAAATAAAACCGGATGTATAATATTAGCTATTGCCATTATCAATTACCACTTGGCAGACAAATATATTCTGCACTATATTCTGCAAGAAATTCCAAAAGGGTCACTTTTTCTGGGATGACGTAGGCCAAGGATGGTGGTAAACCAAACCATTACTCCAAGTCATCAGTCTTTGCCCAACATTTCTGCGTGGTTGTTTAAGCCATTTTAGAGTAATTTTGAAAATAGATTAATCAGACTTTAGGACCCACTTTCTAGGGTCCAAGGGTTTGCTATGGCCAACAGTCACAGGTGAAGCAGAAGTCAGAACCAGTCTCTGTTGGAAGTCAGGGTTTCCAACTGTTTGGAGCAAGCAAGAACGCAGGAATTCCCCAGGCAGCTCTGTGGCCCTGTTCTCCAGGACACAGAAAGCCAAGGCGAGGGAGCTCTTTCTGCCTTCGGTACCACCGACCCCTCTGCCTCTCTGCAAATCAAAGGTTTAAACAGCTGCACTCTGTTCATTTATTGATCTTAAATAAAGGAATTTCAGGCAAGTTCTTATTCGGTACAACTTCTCTAGGAGATATAGAATGTGTTCTAAAAGGCCATCTGCCAGATTGCTTCATTGAATTAATAAACCAAGCTAATTTCCTTATTATGACAACTACAGACTAAAAGCTTCTCATGGTTATGACCTATTCTAGTGTAGGCAAAAGGCAAGTCAGGCAAGTCACAGAGATTTTTTTTATTTATTTGTTTATGATTTACTTGAAGGAGGAAGCTGAGGCTTGGAGATTTGCCTGATTCTGGGACTTACCCTCAGTGAGCTAATGTTCTCCAGAGACGATGTGGGCATAAGCCAGACTGTTACAGTTTATATCTGGAAGTCTCCCCCAAAGCTTCCTGTGTTCAGAAGCAGGGCCTGTGGAAGGTGATTGAATTACAGGGCAGGACAGCTGACTTGGTGTTAGGAGGTGGGTGTGGTCCGAACCGGTGGGCCGCTGGGGGCATGACTTGGAAGGTGCATCTCCCTCCCCACTCTACCCTTCACGCTCGGCCTCGCTGCTGCCAGTTACCATGTTGTGACCTGTGCTATCCCCTTCTGCTGTGTTGCTCATCCTTGGAGCCCGCCAACCATGGACTGTAACATGAAGAAAAATAAACCTTTTAAATTATAGGTGCTGGGTATTGTGTCTCAGCAATGAAAAAGTGACTATGATAAAAACATCCCCTCTAATTTAGGATCTGCTATTGAATACTCGTGGTCTCTCAACATTTATGGGTTTATACTGTCCTCTCTGTAATGCAAGTTCAGTTATCACCAAGATTTTACCAAATCTAACACTATGCTACTTTGATTAAAAGTATCAGCACTGCAAATTTGACTGATGAATAGTGATATGTAAATACTTGTAACATTTTTTCGTCTCTAGCATGACATGTATAGAATCGTGCTATATGTTGTTTCTGGGCTGGAATACTGTCTTTTAATGTGCACAGAGGGTCCCTTACTACACATTCAATCGACTATAAGCACCAGATTTTTCTGGTGTAATTTATGACAAGGTCATTTTCTAGCAGCTAAAACATATTATTTCTCTGGACTCTGTTTTTAGGGGTAATTAAACGCAGAGTTGTAGATATTCTATTACTATACAAAGGTGAGACAGCTGTGACTGTAGCTAGGTTGACACGGGCTTGCAGCGCCACCTGTTGGGTGATGTGTTAATAATCGCGACAGACTACTTACTACTCCTTGAGCAAAGAAATATTATTTTCAAAATAAATAAATAACCAAACAAGCAGGATATGTAAGATCAAATATAAGTTAAACTAACTTATATTGGGAAATTAAAGCATGTCCCTAGAAAATTAGAATAGCTGGTTTTTACTGAGTTTATTCCTATTGAAGCAATAAAGCAAAATGGATATTTAAAACAATAGAATTTCAGAACTGCATACATCTCTAAAGAGCATAATCTTCTCATTAAAGATATTTTTAACAGAAAAAGTAGATGGCTATGACAACGGGTATCCCTTGGCTATAGAATTTGTAGTAAGGGTGCCGGGGCTGCAATTCAGTTGATTGGATGCCTAAATCAAGGTGTTTCTGGATAGCATTCTGTAAAATTATGCATTAGAGATCCTCATATTGTCTATTTTCAGCAAAATGCTGTTGATAATTAGTTCTCATAATATTCCTTATGTAAATTCACCCTATTTCAGAAGCAGAAATTTAATTTCTACCTGCCTGTTAAAAACTTTCACAATTGTTAGGAAGCATGAAGAATCTAAACTTGACAAAGAACAACTTTTTCCTCCTTCTACTCCATTACTCTCAATTCATTCCTTTTTTCCTAATCAGATTTCTTGCGCCTTGGGAAAAAAAATGCTAACAAAGGCTATGGTTCCATGGAGACATATAACTTCTAGGTTGTAGTTCACTGAAAATGCTAATTGTTCACTTTAGACAGAAAAGAGTTAAAGAAAAAAAATAAAAAAGCTCTCAACCAGACCCCTACCCTGATTACATATTCAAGCCTACATGGGTGAAAACTCTTTCAAGACAATGTCTCATAAAAGGGAAAACGATTAGTGAGTGCTACCTCAGTGGTGACCACAGAGTACCCATAGAGCTCACAAGCACCATCTTGGAGAGAAACCAGAAAACATCTACCAAGGAAAATATTTAGGACATGGTATGTTTTCCAAAGTTATATTTTATTTTTATTTTTTGAACAAGACATTAGTAACACATTTCTTAAGGAGAAATAGCATTCATGTTCACTTCCTTCCCCAGAACTTCAAGGAGAGTGAGAAGCTGGAGGCCGAGTGTCGCTTCCTAGTCAGTTTTCAGGGTAGAAGATAATGAATACTGGAGGTGTTTAGAAAAAAAGGAAAGTTGGTTGCATCAAACCAGTTCAATTAGATGCTGCTTCAATACCTGGAATGCTGTCTTAAAGATCTGATATTGCGAGTGTAGATGGGTTCCCAGCCTAATACCAGTCAGTTTGTTGTCCAACCGGAAGAAGGATTGCTTGTCCATTAGACCCTCTCAGCTGTACCATGTCTTATTATCTCTGAATATACTCTTGCCCTTCCATTCCCTGTGTCACTCAGCCCTGCAAATGCCTCCTAATTAATCTTCTTCTTTGGCAATTCCTCTTTGTACAACCTTTTAGAATTGCAAATTGGATAATATCATTTTTATGCTTAAACTCATTGATGGGAGAAAATTCAACCTTTATAGCATGGCATATAATACATTCCAATTTAGCTCAAATTTCCTAGCCAGCCTAATTTTCTGGCTCCACAGCTCCAGTCCTATAATTCAGGCTCCCTTTAGCCATATGCCTGTCTGACTTGCATCTCTCTATATAGTTAGCATCCCTTCTCCCAGCCTATGGTGTCCTTCACTGCCCTCACTGAGCAAATTCCTATTCATCCTTTAAGGTCATTCCCATTACCACTGCCCCTAAGGAGACTTCTTGAAAGCTTTCAGGCAGGGAGCATCCCTCCTATGTGTACTTGCATTCTGCTTTCCTATTACTATAGCATGAAGCTCACTGAATTGTAACTCCACTCGTGCATTAGTCCTCTTTACACAGACTGTGAGTATGCTAATATGAGCAATGTGATAGATACTTATAACAGTTGAAATCATGCATTGTTCCACCATGCCCACTGAAGATTAAGGGTGAATCTACAACTGTGCAATTACTAGAAAGACAAAGGTAAGCCATGAGTGATGTTGGAAGTGATCTCACTCAAGTGTTGTCTTTTCTGGACTCTAAATATGCAAATAGTTGGAGAACAGAGAAGAGGGTGCTCTAATTGGCTGAACCCCATTTCAATATGATGATCATTATTGCTTATTCACCAAAATCAGTGATGAAACATATAGAGGTCATATGCTCAGTCTTAATTCTGACTTAATGATATGATATTTGTATTCAGTTTTGAATAGAAAAGATGGCATTATCTGTCATCTTTATTGAAACATATATTAATTTTATAAAACAGTTTGAAAGTGCTGCTTGTGCTTTGCCCATGTACACTGGTACTCAACAAATACATATTTCTAATTCAGTGACTTTGGAATGAAAAAAATGGATGGATTGATGGATGGATGGATAAATGGGTGGATAAGCTGTAGGAATGATGAAGAGATGTATAAATTTGAGTTTCTGATCCTCTCCATGAATATCTAATCCACTTGACATTTAAAGTTTGAATTTTGTAGTGTATTCTCTTTGTTGATACTTGAGATCATTGTCCTTTTTCAAGTTTTGCCCTATTCTGTATAGACATAAAAACTAAAAATATCATACTTCAGCTATCCTTGTCAGGCTGAGTCTAGTTAGATTCTGCTAGTGAGAAGAACTCACGAGACCTCAAATCAGAAAAGAAAGAGAAGGTGTTATTTTCTGGTGGCAGCTGTAGATGGCTAAGCTGACATAAGCAGATAGTCAATATGGATTTCTACTGTGGCTTCAGGCACCTTCCAAGGACTAACCCTGCTGGTAACCCATAGGTAGCAGATAGGTCAAGCTCACTGCTGAAATTCCTCAGATTCTAGATATCTCACAAGCTCATGTGCTGACCTTCATTTACCCAGCTGTCCAATAATTCTGTTTTTCCAGTATTTAATTGCTTCAAATACAAAATAACTAGAATGAATTTTGAGCAATATAGATCTTTCACTGGAATCAGAAGAAAAAAGATTATCTTCTTAAATATTTAATTGTAAATGTTTAAATGTTAAATGTTTATAGTTATTACACAGTTATATTAATATATAGCATACTCGGTGTATTTAAATATAATATGTACTTATGTACTCTTAACATTTAATCTTGAGTCTGGCTTAATTATTTTCAGAAAAGGGAAGTCCCACTGCTTCAAAAGATAATTATTTCCCCTCTATCTATTTAGGAAAAAATTAATATTAATATTAATCTTTACTTACTGTGAAAATACTGGTTCTCATCAGTCATTTGTTTACTAATTATTTACTGTCCTCCATCTTTAGAAACTTCTCAAACTCTAGATATTAACCTTGCCCTCAGATAGATAGGCCTAAGATCAGTACCCTCCAATCTTTCAGTAAAGATGAGTAAGTGAATGGAATGCTGATTTAATTCTCCATGGTTTTTTTGGGGGGTGACAAATTTAAAAAGTCAATTTAATAATACAAATATTTCTGATCACTGGAATATGACATTTAGATCCTTTACATACCCATTATCTTGGAATTCCCTGTATCTGCCCCTTTTTTTTAAATAACAAACTATCAGTATAACAACTCTCAGTGAATTTTATGAGTTCTTCTAACATAGTATTGCCCTTGAAGGTGATCTTGGAGACTCACAAACTTGTAACTGAGATCACAAATGCAGGTGATCTTGTTCATGGACTATTTGCTAAGTTTACAACAACTAAATGTGATTAAGCCCAGGTGTGCAAGGTTGATTTAATACTTGCATATGTAATTCACCACAGTAGCAGACTGTGAAAAAATAACAGATGTTCTCACAGTACATCCACAAAATATACTTGGTAAAATCTTAAATTAATTATTGAAAAAAATCACAACAAGGTTATAAACAAAAAGATATTCTTCTATTTGATAAAAAGCATCTATGAACAAAATCATGGATAACATCATTCTTAACAGCAAAATCCTGAATGTTTTCCATCTTCATCAGGAATATAAAACTCATGATTTTTCTTATAGGAGAAACCCAAAATATAAAGATATTGAAAAGTAAGATAAAAAATATTAGAAAACAGAGAGATAGATATTTTGCAAGACAGGAAAGAACCAAAAGATAGAGAGAAAAGATAGGGGAGGGGAACAAGATAAAAATAAATTAAGATATGTTATGTACATATACCTATTCTATTCAATAAATGTAAATATTATGTACTGCAAACATGTACTAATAAAAACAAAAGTTGTAAAAAATAGGAACATGAAAAGGATACCTGCTTTCTTTATTCCCATTCAACATTATACTAAAAGCTGTAGCCAATAGAGTAAGAGAAAAGAAAATGTAAAAAGGAGAAAGCAGAACATGAAAAAAAAATCTAGGTTGGAAAAAATTTTTTAAAAATTAAATTGTCTGCATTTTGCAATCTATCATAATCATCATAATTTTCTGTGTATAAAAGTTAATAAAATATAAAAAGTCTCTCTGAGCACTAATGAATTCAGCCAAGTTTCAGAGTACAAGATAAATAAAAGGAATCGATTGCATTTTATACATTAGCAACAAACATTTGGATTTTGAACTAAAAATTTCCATTTGAAATTACATAAAAAATGAAATACTTGGAAATATATGTCAAAATGTTAAAATACTTGTATACTAAAATTTATAAAATTACTGAGAAAATGTAAGGAAGATTGAAATAAATGGGGAGACATACCATGTTTGTGTATCAGAGGACTCACTAACATCATCATGTTTATTCATTATATTGACCAACAGATCTAGCATATGCCCAGTAAAATCTAAAGTCATTGCATGTTGTTTCAGGGAACATTACAAGAATTATTAACATATATGCACCAAACAAAGGTGTACCCAACTTTATAAAGCAAGTACAACTAGACATTAAGAAAAAAACCAGACAAGGGGAAAAAAATGAGAATCAAGACCTATTATGTAAAGGTGCAGAATATCAATGATGAATGTAACTGTATTGTATACCGAGATTGTACCAATAAACTCAATTAAAAAAAACAGATAAACATAAACACACGGGGGGGACTCAATACCCCAACAGCACAGATAGACAGATGATTAACTCGACAAAAAATCAACAAAGAAATATGAGAGTTGAACAAAACGTTGGAATAAATGGATTTAATAGACATCTACAGAATGTTCCACCTAACAACAGAATACACACTCTTTCTACCAGAGCATGGAACTTTCTCCAAAATAGACCACATACTAGCCATTAAATCAAGTCTAAGTAGGTGTAAAAACTGAAATTATACAATTCTAATTAGCAGATCATAAAGCAATGAAGTTAGGATTCAATGACAAAATAAAATACAGGATTTATGCAAATGCATGGACCTGTACTCCATAAATTGGAAATTTTTAAAAAATGGAGATTCCTAGATACATTTGAATTACCAAAACTAAACCAAGAACATTTTAAAACCCTGAGTAATCCAGTAATAGGCAATGAAATTGAAATGATAATACATAACTGACTAACCAAGAAAACCTCAGGTACAGAGAGATTCCCCGTGTAATTCTACAAAAACTCCAGGGAAGTACAAACACTAATACTCCTCAAACGTTTTAATGAAATTGAAAAGGAAAGTGTACTCCCAAAGTCATTTCTGGAAGCTACCATTACCCTGATTCTAAAGCCAGACAGGAAAAACAACAACAACAAAAAAAGAGAAATATAGACAAAATACCTTAATGAAAATAGATGGAAAAATTGGTGAAGGGAATGAAGCAAATCATCAAAAAGATCACATATCATAACCTAGTAGGCTTCATCCCAGAGATGAAAGGATGGTTCAATATATACACAAATTAATAAATGCAATACATTACACAGACAAAAGCAAGGACAAAAATCATATGATCAGCAAAAGCTCTGGACAAATCCATCATCTTTTCATGGTAAAAATGATAAGAAAATAAGTATAGAAGGACCTTGTGGCAATCTCATAAAAGCCATTTATGACAAACCTACTGCCAACATCATAATAAATTAGGAAAATTTGAAGGCTTTCTTCCCTGAAATCAAGAACAAAACAAGGATGTACACTAACACCACTCCTATTTTATGTTCCATTGAAATACTGGCAAGAGCAATTAGGCAAAACATTTAAAAATAAAATAAAAGGGGTTGTACAAGAAAGGAAGCAAATTATCATTATTTGCATATGATATCATCCTCTACATAAAATACCACAAAAATCCACCGAAAGTGTCTTACAATTAATAACCAAATATAGCAGGACACAAAAAACAATAGTATTCCTTTGCACTAATAATGAACCCACTGAGAAAGAGATTAGAGAAAATAACATTCAAAATAGCACCAGGAAAAAAATAAATACTTAGGAATTAACTTAAGGAAATGGAAGAACTCTACAGTGAAAAGTAGAGTGCTCTGAAAAAGGAAATCAAAGAGGACATCAGAAAATGGAAAGTCATTCCCTACTCCTGAATAAGCAGAACCGATATAGTCAAATGACATTACTTCCAAAAGGAAAGGAAAGTTTTGATGTAATCCCAGTCAAAATTCCTATAGTATTTTTAGTATAACTGGGGAAAACAATCCTGCAATGCATATGGAACCAGAGAGTGACAAATGCAATCGTGGCTTCAAAACAACAACAAAACAGTGAGCAAAGCGGGAGCTGTCACGATCCTGGACTTGAAGGTACATTACAAAGACACAGTTTTATGGAGGAAAGACAGCGTGGTGCTGGCACGAAAACCAGACACAAGGAAGGACGCAACAGAATAGAGGATGAAGAAACAATCAAGCAAAAAAAAACTACTTTGTCTTTAACAAAGGGGCCCAAAACATACTGGGGGAAAGACAGCCTCTTTAATGAAAGGTGCTTGGGAAATGGTACATGCACACGCATAAGACGCAGTTTAGACTTGTAGCTCTCATCAAAACCAATTTTCGACTTTGTTGCCTTCCTCTCTCTGTTACTCTTACTACATATAACATAACAAACCTTCATATGGTTAAGCCTGTATTTCATCTCCAGGTATTGCCTCGGAATAATATTTAAGAGATGCAATAGTGGAGTCGAGTGGCACATATTATACAATATATGAATATTCCCACTCCTGCAAAATTTTTCTCCAGAAATTTTCTGTCAAGAGACACTTCTACGAGACTTTTAGGAGAATTCTTGTTTCAGCTTAGCATCATGGCTATTAATTGTCTTTGCTAATTTACTAATTAACTAATTAAAGTTTTATGAGAGTAGAGACCTTTATATTTTTCAACAATATAATATCATATTCATATGAAGTGTTTCTTACATAGTTTTAAACTAAAATCATTACATCTAACTTATTTGAATAGGCATACGCAATACTGCTGAAAGTTAACTGTAATGCTATGCCTGTACATTGATATCTTCACAAGTTTTTTTCTATGTATTCTGGCAAATAATCATCATTATCACTTATTATGTAGGGAAATAAGACTTTACACACAATTAGATCTCTGTGCACATGTTTGTTTTGTCTGGGTCAACTCTTTCTTCTTTCCTGCCGCTGAGAAGTAAGAGTATATTCCATTTGCTTGGGTAAGAATCGTCCCTCTCAAGTTGTATCCTAAGCCAACCTCTTGGTTCCTGCACCACAGCAGTAAGCATCCACTGTATTTAGTCCCTGAGAAGTGACTTTCCCTGCACTTAGATCATACTTCATGCATGTAGCATGCCCATATGTGCATGTCCACAAGCCTACTCACATATTGAACTAGGACACCAAACCTTCTTGATCATGGCAAAACTCCTTTACATGTAACTATATGTGCCTGTCTGTCCTTTGTTTACCAAACACTTTAACATTAATTTACCTGGATAGAGAAGAGATGAAGTAAAGGATATTGTGTATTAAAAGAAAATTATCTATTCATATCTATTCATAGCATAGGAAATTATCTCTTCCTAAATTGATATGAATTCATGAATACCTGAGTGGTATCTACTTCTTTGATTAGTTTTTGGTTATAAAAATGAATTAATTCACCATTAATTTTCAAAGGTGAAAGTATAATTGCTTTAAGTTTGTCACTAGAAAGATGAGAAAGGATCCGATAATATTATCCCGTGGGTGGGAAAGTGCTTCTAATTTGATGGACTGGAAAGTAAAAATGCAATAATGTGATCAAGTTTTCCAGAGTTGAAATAGTTTTAGTCCAGTGTCAAGATTTGTGTGCTTTTTCAGTTTTTCCCCCTAAGGTTTGTTTTGTATCTCATGATAGAACAGAAATTCTATGTACAAATAGTTCCCCTAACAGGATCTTAGCATATAAAGCAACTTAGCTTTTATCACCCACTCTCACCCATTAAAGCAAGGTTCATCAAGTTTCTATCTTGTCAAATTTGATTTGGAATGATTGATATATCGGCAAAAACTTGATTTTAATATTGTCCATGTTTGCTAATTCTATTTTACCTCTCTATGATTTGTAATGCTATTCAGAGCTTCCTTGGAATTTTTTCAGACTTAGGTTTCATTCACACTTAGGCATTTGTTCTCTCTGTTTTTGTTTGTTTCTCTTTGTTTGTTTTTTTAGTAACTCTGACCATTTTTTCCTATCTCTTATTCATAGAACCTCTTCCTTTTATTTTATTGCATGTGTGTGTGTGTGTGTGTACTTAAAACAGTGCTCTTTCTAGGTTTTTTTTCAAAGTCCTTTTCTCTTTCAACCAGACATTCTCATTCCATTCACTTTTGTGGTTTTAGCTACCACCTATAAACTCCTAACTTAAAACTGGCCTTCTAGCCCAAAATTTTTCCAGTGAACCCCTTAGCCAAATCCTGCTTTTCTTCCTAGTTTCCTTATTTTAATTGGCAGTAAAATTATCCACCAAGTTATCCAAGTCAGGATTCTAAGTCATACCCTGTTCTCACGAGTATCGCCTTCTTCCAAATAATATATGAATTCTTCCCATTCCAAATAAAAAGAACTCAAATCTCCACTTTCTATCTTTCTGTTACTTGCTGCCTTTGGGGAGCTTCTCATACACTTGACTCGAATGTTGGAATTGCTTTTACTGAGCTGAGCTTTTTGCCTTGATTCTCACTCTGAGTCACCTTCTAAATTGCAGCCAGAGTAAGGTACAGCATAAGTCAGATAATATTAATGCATAGTTATTGAGTTTTTATCTCTTATGAAATGATGTCAAAACCACTTAGTATAGTATCCAAAGCTCTTTATTGTCTTGTTTTTCTACATCTTCATCTTCACCTCTTAACTCACTTAACTACACACACACACACACACACACACACACACTATGTATCACACTCTATTACTTTATTCTATATTTCAGCATCTCCCTGGATATTTTTTTCCCAAATTTGCACAAGGTGTTCATTGCTGTCTCCTTAAAATGACACTGTGTCACACATATTTATCTACTAAAGCTTCTTTTAAGAACTTTTCTCCGACCATCAGATAACCACTTGCTCCATACTACAATAACATCTGATACATGTTTCTTATAACCTGGTATATTGTGAGCTATTTGTTATATAACTAGAATCTCTAAAGTAAATTTCCTTGAGGATTAAGAATGCTTATCTATTCATCCCTCCTGCTCACATCTTGGCATCTGCTTAAATATTTTCAACGAATAGATGGATGGATAGATGAATGAACGAATACTAGGTAGGGAGGACAGCAAGCTATGCAGTTTATTTAATTCTTGCAACTAACTTTCAAGGTGCTCTAAGAGCCATGAGTTGGGAAAACAAAGTGAGCCTGATTATGTTTGATGTACAGCTAGGCTCACAGCTACTTATCTACTTCATACTGTTAGGCAAGTCATTAAGAGCTTTGTGCCCAGTTTCTTCATCTGTAAAATAGGGATTATAAAAATCCACCTGAATGAATTAGGACATAGGTTAAATTCCATTTCAAAAGACACCCTAGAATATGTCTGAAAGAAGATCTATTACCTTCCCTACATTCTAGATGTAGCTGTTCCTGTTTCTCCATATGTTCACTCATGGGTACAACTTCCTAGATGCTTCGTACTTTGCCATCTCACTGAGCACTGTCTCCATCCACCTAGTCACTGCAACATGGTTGAAAAGGCAAGGCAAGTAAGTTATCCTTGAGGAAAGGGAAGCTAATTTCCCACTTATCACTTCAGTCCTCTTTCTTTTAAAGATAACTTGCACGGCACTTATTCCTCAAGTATCCGAGTGGACATAAGACAGTTTAAAACCTTGTCACAGAGGGCGAAGGGGAGAGAGACACTGAGGGGGCAACTAGATAAAGCTTTATAAAGCTCTTAGGAGAATTTAGAAGTAACGTGTGAAATAATTTTAAGCAGCACCTGGTACATGGTGAGCACTCCATAAATATCTTTTTTTATTGTCTAAAAATCTGAGATTCAAGGAGGTTAAATAATCTGCCTTGCAACATCACCCCTAGTGAGTGTGAGAGCAAGCATATGACCAGTAGTAAGCCTGAGTAGTCCTTTCCAGCGTTCTGGTTGCATACTTAAGGAACTCTGGAAAAGAGAAAACCAATGCTATTTCTTGCACTGCAAAGGCATTCATTTTAGTGAATGAAACCTCTGTGTTCTTTGCAAAGTTTTCATGCCAATTAATTTTACCAAAGACTCAAAGTTTCTATTCTTCCAAATCAGAGAGAAATATTTGGAACAGAATCTGGATCTTGATGGATATTCCTTGGGTATATCATCCAAAAGACTGGATAAAGGAGTGTCTATATCCCTTAAGAGAAAGGAGTTTTCTACCATATTTATATTCAGAGAATTTCTTCTGTGCAATAGATTTGTTAGCAGGCCTATCTCAGGTTTGAGAAATTCTAATTCACCTTCAAAATCTTTGCCTAGTATAGTAGGTTGAATGGTGGCATCCAAAAATATATATCCATATTTCAACCTCTAAAACTTATGAATGTGTCCTTAATAGAAGTCTTTGAATGTGTCATTAAATTAAGGGTTTTGAGATTAAATCATCCTGGAGTACAAAGTGGGCCCTCAATTCAATGATGAGTGTCCTAAATAGAACCAGAAGTGAAGAAGAAAGACGTGTGAAGACAGATGCAAGTCTGAGTCGTGCGACTGCTAGCTCAGGAGCAGGAGTGAGGGAGAGAGGGAGAGGGGCATGTCCTGTTAACGCCTTTATTTTGTACGTCAGAAATTGAACTAATTTCACTTGTTTTAAGTCACCAAATCTGTGGTAATTTGACAAAACAGCCTTAGAGACCTGGTACCTAGTGCAGAGATTTTACTGAAATCCCAAGTGAAAAGGTAAGGGGCAAGGTACTAACTCCAACAACACCTTCCCTACCTGCTTCAGTCTCAAAGAACGGGAAACACGTGAGAACATGAAGGAAAGAGAGGGAGCGTGACAGACCATGTGAGGAAAGGAGGGGACAGAGAGATACAGAGAGAACAGAGAGATCCACACCCTTTCTCTCTCTCTCTCTCTCTCTCTCTCTCTGTGTATATATATATATATATATATATATATACTAACTTCATTGAGATATCATGAGATTGATACAAGTTACCTTTGGCCTCTACAACTACAAGAGGTGCTCAAAGTGGTGGCCATGAGCTTCTAGTCATTTGTTAGTGCAGCAAACTACTGCTTGAGTGACTTTGTTCATTGAGACTGCTGCACATGCATTTTCAACGTCTATTCTAGGAGCTTGCAGTGTAGTGGTTTTTCTGTGATCTACAACTTCTGCTAGGTCCCCCATATGAGCATAACACCGTCTGTTAAAAAAATCATCATACTACTTTTCTTTCTCTGAAGTTCATATACATTTTATATCTATTCACATTATGCATATGGTTACATAGAGAGATAATATCATCAACGCATTATATAAATAGCAGAGTCTTCTAAAGGATTTTGATGTAATTGACAATGACAACTTTCTTCAGTCAGCTCTTACTTTTGTAGAGAGAGGTGGGCAAATGTAGGCACCAGGAGGTGTGCTAAAACCGAAAGGGCAATGGTTTGGCAAGAATGAACTGCAGAAGACTGTGCATCACAGATCTTCTCCCGGCTGGGAACTACTCAAAGGGAAATTTGCAGTTTGGCTGTTATATCCTGGCTGTGCTGCCAGCTGCAAGACCCAGAAATGTCCTCCACGGCATTTAGGATAGAGAATACCACTGCTGCTTAGCAAGATCCGGGACGAGGAGGGCTTTGTGTCTTGCATTCATATTCTTATTCCGCCTCTTCTAACATCCAGGCAAATTCTATCCTTTGTATTATTCAAAAATATGAATCTACGTAGTTCAAATAAGATATTTGATAGATTAAATAAATGAAATGAGAATATAAACAAGAACAATTAGATAGTTGCAAGAGCTTTTATTAAAATAGGTTTAAAATTGTTTTCTCCAGGTCAGTCTCACTACATAGTGAGACCCTGTCTCAAACCCCCGCAAAAATAATAATAACAATAATTTTTCTAATTAAAATAATTCCAAATACATTTCACTTCAATTACTCATTTTGAACCTGATTGCAAGCCAAGATTTTTGTTTTGCATCTACATCCTAGACACATATGTTTCTCACAGGAAGGCAGAACACGATCACCTTCTTCTCTAACAGGATCTGTACCTAGGTGCTAGAAAGCCAAAGTAAATCCCGTGAGAAAGACACATTTGGGACCATTTGCACTAACTGTATTTACTGTGAGATTAGTATCATTCTTCTCATATTCTTTTAACAAGTTGTGCTTGTGTTCATTTGTTCTCCTTCCCAACTGCCGTAGTTCCTGTGAGTGCACATAAGCCTTTTCTTTACTAACTGAGGAAACTCACCCTTGTAGATGGTAAGTGGTGGCCCTTGACTCAGCTAAACTTTGATACTTTTATTTCTTATCTGTATTTTATCTCATGAGTGTTAATGGTACCATAACTGAATTAGAATCCTTGTCTTCCTGGTTATTGGACTGTGTTCAATATGCTTGGGGCTGTGCCAATGACATTGCCAGGAGCAGACTTGATATTGCACTGTGCTTCAGTATTCTGTGGCACACACCAAGTCACTGATGCCATACTTTCTTTCTCATTTTCTTTCAGCTCACAGATATGTCCTGGAAATTATCAGTTCTCAAAAGGAGCATTTAAAAGCTGAAAAGAAACTTCAAGTGTAACAATGGGGATTTATGGAATCTGAAATGCCAACCACAAAGAAAATTCTTCTGACAGGTTTAGAACCTATTTATTTCTTTAGGAAAATGTCTTTCTTGCAGCCTTAGAGAGACTTAAAGAAGCATTAAGATCAAAGAGGCATCACTGATGTCTGATTAGGGACTTAGCATACAGAATATGTTTCAGAATGGCAATGGTGGACTTTTCCAGTTACTCAAAAGGAAATGAGGTGTTCCAATGTCAAATGAAAAGCAAGGACAGGCACAAAACCTTTTTTTTTTCTTTTCTACAACTCTGACTGGTGCTAAGTACAGGAGCAGAAAGTGATGGTAGAAACTCTAGTGGGACGTATCTGGGCTCCATACCTTGGTAATATTTATTTAGCTATTTACATATTTATACCTTGATCATATATACAAGAGTTTAGATTTCTAGATGCTTCCCTGTACTGAACATATAACCGCATGATTATAAAGAGCTTGAACTTCAGACCCCGCTCAGCCACTTATGAGTTTTGAGACTGGGGTCAAGATTTTGTCCTCTGTTTCTCCCACATCTAAAATGTCTGTCTCCCACTTGATTACCATTCCTATCTCCGGGCACAATCGGCAGAGCCTTACTCCCACAGCACAGATTGAGAGTGCACTGATTCCCTTTGCCATGCCGCTTCTCCTGTACTCCTCCGGAAGTCTCTATCTTCCCTGATGTCGGCTGCCAACTCCTCAGCCATCCAATGGGCAGCCACAGCAGGCCTGCCGCCGCTACTCACTAGGTCATCTCCCTCTGCAGTGCCACCTCCACTGCGCCTCTACCAGGCACTTCTGGTGTCACGAAGATACTGAATTCATTAGTGTGCTCACGTGGTACCCGCTGGATTCCTCGGGGTGCTGAAATCAAGACTGTTTTGTGCAGAAATGAGGAATATATGGTTCTTCCTATTCTGTCCCATTTAGACACTTGGACCTTGAGATAGTTTTACTGGAGGCAAATGTGGGTAAAGACACAGTGTAATGTTCTTACAAGCCTGCCTTTCTGTTGGGTAGCAATCAGCACCAGCATTCACTTCATTTTTTATGACAACTTATAAAGACACTGACAAAAGAACACTTCTAGAACTACTTCAGAAAGTGGAAAGAACGATGGGATGGCATTGTTATAAGCAAAGGGGAGTATTTTGAAGGAAATTAATGCCAACGTGTCTTTTACTTTTATACTTTTTTTTAAAATGTAGACATTTACCATATATGTTGATCACTCTTGTAGTTGATTTAATGCCATATTTGTACCATATTTTTCTTGCTTTTAGGTGACGTTTTACTATTGCTACACAGAATTTGACTGTGACAGTTAAGTGGCATGCTCTACAGACTGGTGTGTAGAAATGAGTGAAGAGCCAAGGAGGTCGTGTGTGTTGAGCTACGTTGGGTGTGAGTGAAGCCACCATCTGAAGTCCAGATACACCAAGACTAAGAGGATAAGTCTTGTCTATAATTTCTGGACGTCTTTGCTGAGCTAAAAATGCAGTAGAAAAGGACATCCCCTGATTGATGCTCTTTTCTTCCTTCTGTGAACTTTGGTTTAATAAAAATGGAGAAAAGAAGGAGAAGGAGAACGGAGAAGAGAAGGAAGGGGCAGGGGCAGAGGCTAAAAGCAAAACAGAGATTGACCTTCAGGAACAGGGAGTGGCACAAATATGGCAATTTCATGAGTTGTTTCCACGGAAAACTACTTTTCAAAAAGCTAAATCACAAATGTGTGATAAATACAGGATACTGTGCGTTCATAGTGAGTAGCTCTGGTTCCATATACATTTTTACAAATATACCCATTCATCTCTACTAATAAAAATAAATAATGATGCATAGTATTAAGATCTTGGAATAGATAATGAAGAATGATATAAAATGTATTTATAAGAATATATAGTAAAGGTAGCATTAAATATATTTTAATGAAAATTTAAAAATGGAAATCTATCTGCCATTATTAGATTAGATAGTAACCTACTGTCATATATTTGGATCATAAGCCTGGAAGATAATATATTTTTGTATATATATTTCCAACAATCCATGAATCTTATAAAATAATAACATTTTTAAGTCACCTCCTTACATCACTTGGAATGAGTTGCTTTTGATGAAGAAGAGAAAGATAGGTATTGTCTTTGAAACTGGGAACACCAAACCATAGCCTATATTGTTGTACAGTTCACTATACTTTAAATCACCTAAGGGAATCTTTTTCTTAAATTAAATTTAACCCCAGATGTACCATTTATTCAGGTAAAACAGAAACCAGACTCATAAAAATCTTAGTTTTACTATTTGGTGAAAATTTGCTTTTTAAACAAAAGACTTGCTATTGCTGCCATAAAGCTTACTTCCTGATATTTCATTTTTATTCACACCGACAATGCTGTATCCTCTCACATACCTTACCCTTTCCACTGACTTGCCTAGTAAGAACACTAATACACAGACCAAATTTGAGAAGGTAGAGAAAAGGCATGACCAAGTGAAAATTTTCTGTGTGTCATTATTTTTAACCACTAAGAAATATATTTAGCTTACTGAATTAATGGGAATAATTCATGATCACAGAGACTAAGTAAGGGCAGATTGTTCTTTTCTTATATAAGTGAAGCAGAAAGCAAAAGGTTTCTTTGCTTCAAGCCTATTTACCACTCCTCTGAAAGACTTTTATGCCTTCAGAGAAAAAAATTCAAAGCCAAACTATCCAAGTAAATAAGCAATCATAATCTAATCAGATCTCCTTACCCAAAATCCTACATGCCTACCTATATTTGAAACCTGGCAATCTTCGGGGAGAATAAATAATGCTTGAAGGTTAAGTGAAATTTCGCTAACAATGTTATGCAGAAAATGAAAAATCACCACTCGGATGTTCTTTTAGAGACACACGTTCTCAGATTTTCATTATGCTAATCACCCGAATCTTTATTTCACATAGCAGTGGGGCCATCCTTGTTATATTTTATTCTATGGGATGCCTTTTTCAGTTGTTTAAGATAAAGAAGAGAAAATAAGTCGGCTAAATCAACCACTTACATGATGTTGATGAAGTGCCACTTGTGTGCTAGCCACTACCTTGGAATAAGAGAAATAAAACCAAACCCCGATACTCTAGTGGCTGAAAATACAGCAGAATATCCTGTAGCTGGGGCACAGACCGTGCAGCTCTGTAGTAAGAGTAACAGTGCTTGTATGAACCCAACATCACCGTGACGAAAAAACAATTTTGCTTTGCAATGTGAAGAAAGGCTTTTCACCAAAAACTCCTTGACTTGGAAAGTCCGATTTTTTTCCCCCAGAAGGTAGGGAGGTGAGACACATTCTACACAAAGGAATGGTTCTGCTCAAGGAAAAATGATTATAATAAGGTGGGACACGTTGGAGACTGTCAGCAGTTTGTGTGGACTAGAGTTGGACAATGGAAGGAATGATGACACAGGCAGGAGTAAAAGTGAATTAGATCTCCATTAAGGAGGATCTGTAACTCCAAGTCATGGATGACCATGAAAACGTCTAGTATACACTGGTAAAATCCGAGACTATAACAGGGAGGACTCTGGCTGCATGAGGAAAGTGACAGGATGTGACACTTGAACAGAGATTTGCATTACCATGGATCTAGCAACTGGATCAGAAGGGGAAGTAGTGTGTGCGACCCATTCAAACCTTCAATGACTATCAACCTTGCCAGGCAATCCTTCCATTTCGGGTTTAACTTGTCTTGTTTTCAGTGCCTGAAACTGAGTCATATTTTGTGGTTCAACAAATTTCTTTCCTTTATGAGCCTGGATGGGTTGAGAAAGAATTATATGAACAACCAGATAAATAAGACATCCACAGACTGGTTCACAGAGGAGCTGGGGGGGTCTCTCTTTAAAGGACTACTGAGTTCATTCCTGGTCAGCTGAGGCTAAAAGTGAGGAGTGACAGTATGGGGTTGGGTTGGATAGACCAGATGTTTGCCAGTTTGCTTTGGGAAAATAAAGCCCTAGGGAAGGATTTGGAAAAAGACACCAGAGACGACTAGCCTTTGACAATGGCTGATTGCCTCGATAACCATCTTTCAGTTGCACAGATGTTTGCAATGATAAGAAATGTGGATGCATAAAGGGCATGTGCCTAATAAAGTCACATTAGCTCAGCTGAGAACAATGCCCAGTGATTTTTAAAATGTCTATTGTGTTTCTCTGGCTTTCCTAAGGGAGCCAGGAAAATAGTAATCTAATTCCATGGTGTTGCTTGAACAACAACAGCAAAAAGCCAGGCTAAAATAGATTATTTGTACATTAAAACCAACATCTATAAGCAGCACAATAAAGCTATCATGAAAAAGATAAAGCAGCTTGACGACGGGCAAACATTTAACCTTTTCAGGTGATTAATTTCAAAGAAAAAAGACAAAATAAACAGAAACAGAGCCTGGCATGTAGTAAGCATACTGCAAACATTTGATGAATAAAACAAGGGATCTACAAGAAAAATATTCGAAGTGGCTTTCTCCAAACACCACTCATTTTAGTAATAGCTGTACCTAATCAACTTGTAAGTTGTTCTTACAGGAAGTGATTCATTAGAATAATTGAATTGAGCACTCTTTTGAGTTTAAGTTATAAGATTTGATAATTTCAGTACAAAGGGGAGTTATGAATGATCTGATGTTATGTTCAGAAAGTGGCTTTGGCACTGTCAAATATCAGCTAATGAAGCATCAAAGCATTTGTATTAATATTTAAGGAGTTTTGGGAAATGTGTCCATTTATTTCAAGATTTAAATAAACAAACCTTAATAGCAACCACTGACTATCTCTGAACAGCATTACATCAAGCACCATTAGAAATAGCTTTTAAAGTCTGTGAATCACTGACTCATCCCATAATATAAGTTCTTCAATTACATATAACTGAGAATTTTGTGTGTGTATTCTAATAGGCATATATGGTAGGTCTTTAGTTATTTTTGAGCCTGCACCGGACCGCGGGATTGAACTCAGAACCTTGTGTTTGCAAGGCAGGCAATTGCAACACTGAGCTAAATCCCCAGCCCAAATTATTTCCTTTGACTTTTATATATGCACAGTGATCTGCAAATAGAGCAAGTTCCACTTCTTAATTTTCCAAATGGATAATTTTTATGTATTTTTCCTTCTTTAGTGTCCTT
Source organism: Fukomys damarensis (assembly GCF_012274545.1). Classification (NCBI taxonomy): domain Eukaryota; kingdom Metazoa; phylum Chordata; class Mammalia; order Rodentia; family Bathyergidae; genus Fukomys; species Fukomys damarensis. The sequence continues at coordinate 23,968,657 of NW_022900940.1, read as the reverse complement.
AAAATTCCAATGCAATGGTGAATAGAGATGAAAAAATTATCTTGTTCCTTGAATAGAAATGGAAAATTTTGCCTTGTCCCTGGTCTTAGAGGTAAAGCAGACTTTCTTTCATCATTACATATGTTGTCAGCTGTGGGTTCTTCAAAGAGGCCCTTTATCACATTGTGAAATTTCTCTTCTATTTCTAGGTTGTTGAGTTGTTTTACAAGAAAACATTCGGATTTTATGAATTTCTTTTCCTGTGTCTATATAGATGATCATGCATTTTGTGTTCTTAATTCTATTAGTATGGTTTATTACATTGATTTCTTTTTTGGATATTGAACCAACATTGCATTCCTGTGGTAAATCCTTTTGTTATCATGTAAATTTCTTTTAATATGTTGCTGGGTTCTATATTCTCATACCTTGCTGAGAACTTTTTCGGCTTATACTAACAAAGGATATTGGCTTGTAGTTTTCTTTTCTTCTCCTTTGGTATTGGTATCAGGGAACTACTGGCCTTCTAAAATTAATTCAAAACTAATGGTAAAATTCATCATCAATAAGGCCTCATGGTATGTAGCGTTTCTGTTAGGAGGTTCTTATTCATTATTTTAATAATATAGAATATTCTCTGTTTTTGTTCCTATTTTTATCACCCTAGCTAAAGACATCAATTTTCTTCATCTTTTCAAAGAACCAAATATTAGGAAAATTATTTTCTCTATTTCTTTTATCCTTTCTACTTAATTTACTTACTTATTCTCTAATCTTTTTTCCCTCTATATACTTCGGTTTTATTTATTTATAATTTATTTTTTAATTTACTGACTTTTGGTTGAAAGTTATTGTTTTGAGGACTTACAGGTATTTCTTGTCATAATTTTTGTTTTGCTATAGCTTTGTTTTCATACAGTTTAAGTTTTTTCTAATTATTCACTGATTTATTCTTTAACTCATTTGTTATTTAAAAGAAAACTATTTAATTTCCACATGTTCATGAATTTCTCAATTTCCTTTCTGTTATTAATTTGTAATTTCATCCCGTTGTGACCACAGAACATACTTAACATGATTAAGACATTTTATCACCAAACAGAATGTTCTATGTTCATTTGTAGAGAATATCTATCATCTGCTGTTGTTGGATGGGGTTCACTGAATATTTCTGTTAGGTTAGTTATTTTATAAATAGTCTCAGAATCTATAAATCCTATTAATCTTCTGACTTTTTCTATCCATTATTAAAGTCCAATATTGAAGTGTACAACTATTATTGTTGAATTCTTTATTTCTCCCTCCAGCTCAGTTTTTTTTCTTGTGTTCTGGATTTTGTTATTATGTACACATGAGTTTAAAAGTATTAATTATTCCTAAAACATTAACAATTTTATCACTATAAAATGTTATGCTTTGTCTATGTAACAATTTTTGTCTTAAAGTCTATTTTTCTAATATTTTATAATCACTCTTTGAGGTGCTATTTGCATATCTTTATTTCTTTCCCTTTAAATTTCCACCTATTTATGGCTCTGCAGTGCATCTATTGTAGACATTGCATACTTAGATTTTTAAAAAATATATTCTATTAATTTTTGCCTTTGATTGAAATGTTTAATCCATTTATATCTAATGTAATTACTGAAGAGGTGATATCGTGTCTGGTATTTTTCTATTTGTTTTCTGTCGCCTCACAGCCTCTTGTTCCTCTATTCTTCTATTGTTACCTTGTTCTTATTAACCAGATGCATCCAGTCTGCCATTTCAGTCCCTTTTCCCTTATGCTGTATATGTTTCAGTGATTTTCTCCGTAGTTATTCTGGGGAGTACAACTGATGTCCTAAGGTGACCTAACTTAATTTGAAGAGCATACTAAAATCATGTTTTAATATTGACTAATTCCCTCTTCGTCTTTGTATGATTGTTGTCATATAAGTTGCCCTGAACAAACCCATCAGCACTTTTTTTTTTTTTTTGGTGCCGGGGATTGAACTAGGGTCCTTGCGCTTGCAAGGCAGGCCACTGAACCACTGAGCTAAATCCCCCCCGCATCAGCACAATTTTATAATTACTGATTTATGAAGTTGTCTTTGAAATTGGGTAGAAAAACACAAAAATCATTCACAACTGAAGTGTGTTTATATTGTCCTTTTATTTACTTATATGTTCACCTTTACTGTGCTTCTGATTCTTTCATATGCATTGGATTTGCTATAGTTTTTTTTCTTAAAGCCCAAAACATTTTTGTAAGTATTATTTAATAGGGCATGGTAGGTAAGAAGCCTCTTTTTTTCTTGAAATGTCTCTAACTTTCTCTTATTTTTCAGTCTTTTCTTTCAAAATTTTACATTATCCCACTGTCTTCTCACCTGTTTTCTAGGAAATTGACTGAGGCTCTTTGTATGTGATGAACTGCTTTTCTCTTGCTATTTTAAAACTCACGTATTGCTTTTTCTTCAACAGCTTTACTGCAATGTGTGTCGATGTGGCTCTGAGTTTATCTTCTTTGATATCCACTGAGGATTATAAATGTGTACATTAATGTTTTTCATCATATTTAAGGAAGTTTTTAGCGATTATTTCATCAAATATTCCTCTTATCTCTTTTCCTTTGTCCTTTCTCAGCTCCTCTCAGCATGCACTGCTTAGCGTCTCTGAGGCTCTGTGCATTTTTCTGGCTTCTTTCTCGTCTGTGTACTGATCCAAATATGCTCTTTAGTCTACTTAAGGTTGTCTTTAAAAAAAAAAAATCTCTACTATGCTCTTCAGCTCCAGAATTTTTACTTGGTTCTTTCTTTTCTTTTTTTTTTTTAACCTAGTATTTATTTTTACTTATTTATACATATTGTAGTACATGATGTTTGCATTCCTTTTAGGGAATTGGTATAGGTACATAATACATCTTAATTTGGGGGGGTAGTGGGATCAAACTTGGGACCTTGGGCTTTCAAGACAGGCAGTGGAACCACTGAGCTAAACCTCCGACCCGCATCTTAAGTCCTTTTTAATCTACTTTCCCTCCTCTTTTTCCTCCTTTCCTCCATCTCTTGATCCCTTTCTTTTCAGAAAGCACATTCTGTCCACATCCTGTTACCTATAGCTGGTTCTTTCTTATTATTCCTATGCCTTTATGAATATTGTGTATTTGGTAAGATGTGACCTACATTTCTGAATTTTCTTGGAAATGGTTGCCATTGATTGCTGTTTTCCCTGTGCAAGGGCCATCACGCTTTCCTGTTTCATTACAGGTCTTGTGGGTTTTGGTAAAAAAAAATTGACATTTTAAGTAATATCATGTGGCAGCTCTAAAAATAAGATTTTCCCCCTTCCCAGGGTTTGTTGTTATTGCTGTTTCTCTCTGTAGTTGTGGCTATTTGTCTGGTGTTCCTTTCCTGGGCTTATTCTGTGAAAGCTGTGTTTTTCGTAAGGTGTTGCCACTACACTATATGCTCCGTTAGCTTCTTAATCAGATGATTTATAATTGAACAGAAGTTTACTTCAATTCTTTGAAACCAGAAGTCTCTCATCATTTGTCAAGTGGCCTGAGTGTGTGTGCTTCGAGAGACAGCAGGCGGCAGCTAACTGCTTTCCTTTAGCCTTTCCTTTCTCACTTTCTCAAAGTCATATCCTCACCTTCAACCATGGTGAGAGATTTGGGCCTCTCATGCCTCACTCATACAGCCCTGATTATGGGAATGGCGTTTTAGCTTACTAGGCATATTCCAGAGATTTAAAATTTCGTTATAGATGGCTTGTTCCTCCATTTTTGTTTGTTTTTGTTTTTGTTTTATTCCTCAGCCACTTGTCAGCTCTGTCAATGACTCCTCATACATTCTTGATAATAACTGTTGATTAGTTTAAACAAGTGTTCCATAAATAATATCGTTTGCACACAGCAAAATGAAAATTGGGTCAAATAAAAACAAACTGCAAAATGAAGTTTTCAATTCAGCGAGAAACTTGACAAGTACAAGACAGGGCACTCCAAACCCATTTCCTCTCCTATTCAGTGGCCAATATGTGACTAGTTTGAACAGCTACTGTGATTTGGAGGGTATTGTTTTCAACAGCTACTGTGGAGCTGAGGAGAAAGATGAGATTAGAGCAAGTTAAAACTCTAGGAATCTCCAGTTTCTTAAGGAAATTCAGTAATTTTCTGGAAAGCACCACTGAGAATATTACAAGTCTCCATTTAATTCTCAGAGTTCTGAAAAAGTTAATTTTTAAAATCTTACCAGTGTTTTCATTTCTGTTATGGAGAAGATAATTTTTGGAATTTGGAATTTTGGAATTTGAAAATTCAGAACTAGTATAGTTTTGAATCATGCAATTTCTTATTTTTGAACATTTTTGACTTGCAAAAAGGCAATTTTCTATGTCTGAAAGTAATACATTCTTACAAATACTTTATGATTAACCTGAACCTAAGCATTTGCAAAAATTTGGAAGTCTGGTAGTAATTAAGTCTAATATTATGATCAATTTGTTGATCACTGAGTACAGTGAGATAAAGACTGTCTCTATTCTAGTCTATGAATGCTTCCTCCTTTAGTGTTGCTTTTAAAAAAATGTCTTCTACACTGTTTATATCTTATCTTTATAGTCTAGAATCCATTCGATATTAGTTAGGGATCATTATTGAATGTAAGAAGAAACTATAGTGGTTACATTTATACATTCACAAAATTTTCTTTCAATACATAGTTCGTATCTATCAGTGGTCTATATCAAAGGTCTCTTCTCCAGTTCACTTTGCCAAGGGCAGGTGATGTTTACCTTTATTTCAAATGCGGGCTGCTTAATGTCTGTGCAGCACTGTTGCTAAGTTGAGTTATCTGCTTTGTGTCTCAATTATCTGTACTAAAGTGTATCTTCTTCTGCAAATAAATAGAAATGGGAAGAGTTGTATATGTTTCCTCATAGAAAAGGTTACTGCCTGATTAGCATCTGACCTCAAAATAAATCTCCCCTGCATAACAGGAAGAGGCTGTGTCATTTTATTGCCTGTGCTGTACAGTATACAGCTTTTAATTACTTATCTTGAAAGCAAATCCTTCTTTGGCTCTGAACCATCTCCTGAATTAAATCCAAACTATTTAGTCTGGGGTTTATCCATTATTCTTTCTTCACTGACTTGACGAGTGTCTGGGACGTATGTGTTCGAAGATGAATATTTGTTTAATGAATTAATTAAAAGGTCATTATAAATTTACAACCTCATTCCCTCTTTAATAATTAGGCCGTACTCTGAGTTCAATGGATTTTTCCACATTGTTTTTCTTATGAAATGCTTTCTGTCTGAAATTCCCTGCCCATGTGCCTCTTCTACCTGTAGGAACTATGTACCTCCTTCTAGCCTCCTCCCTTGCTCCTTGACAGTGCTAATACGCAAAGGACACTTCATGCAACCTCCATAGTGTTCACCACTCTGATTTACCTTGTATTCAAACAATACTCAAATATTTCACACATGCTATGAATCTCTCATGAAACATTTCAGGTCCTGTTAATTTCATTTATCCTTTGGTAAAGTCACTGCTCTCTGTGGGCTCAGATACATTCCAGCAAGTGGAACCTGCCACTATACCAATACCCAATTTTAATCTCTTTCTCCTCCTGTACCAGACCTTCCCAAGGCATTAGGTACAGTAGGGATCTGTTTAGTTACCATCCATAAACAACTCAAAAGTCCTATGGGTCATTTCACACCATGCAGAATAAAACTCAGCAACAGAGGACAGAAAAATCATAAATTTATTCTTCTTTTTCCTCAATGATAGACTGGCCTAAAAAGTATTATTCAGAAGAACTTCAAAAAGACTATCTTATGAGATCAAGAACTCATTCAAATTTGATACTGATAATAAACAGCCCCATAACAAATTCTTTATCTTTCAACTTCATACTATACCTTTTCCTATTGATTCCATCTCTTTCCATAACGTTTGCTTTGTGGGGCATCATATGTACCAATTCCCATGCTAGGAATAAAAGAAAAACTTACAAAACATAATTCTTGCTTGAAGGGATATTTTTGGAGAAAAGAAACATAAATTAAAAGTATTCTCTGTAATAAGTGAACTATAAACAAAGTACTAAGGGATCGTGGATTAAATGGCATTAACTTCTATTTAGTAGACTTGGTTTTGAAAGAGGCAATATAGAATATAACACTGAATTAGGCTTCAGAGAATGAGAGGAATTATACTAAGTGGGTAAAGGAGGTCTCAAAGTATAACCATGACCAAGAGAAAAATATGAAAGAAAGAAAAAGAAGTGGAATGGTTCATTATAGATATTAGGTGTTTAATAATTTCTATTCCATTTTATTATAAGTTCACCGAAGAGAAGGAATAGATATCACGTAACTTAGAATTTTTTTATTCATCTCATAAAACTTGCAAAGTGCCCAGCAGTTACTAATTGCTCAAAAAACTACCTGTTTCTTGACTCTGAGATTTTAACTGTCTTTACAAACTGAAAAGCAAGTAAATGTGCAAGTGTCTTTTGCTATTCAAAAGCAGGTAGCAAGAGTGTGAACATTTAGCCGGGTGTGGTGGCACACGCCTGTAATCCCAGCACTCGGGAGGCTGAGGCAGGAGGATCGCTGTGAGTTTGAGACCAGCCTGGGCTACATAGCAAGTTCCAGGTCAGTCTCACTACATAGTGAGACCCTGCCT